>NW_027617288.1:90000-128986 GCF_964187855.1 Myxine glutinosa | reverse complement strand
GCGGAGGGAAGAGGGGAGGGGGAGGAGGAGGGAGGGGGAGGGGGAGGGGGAGGGGAGGGGGAGGGGGGGAGGGGGAGGGGAGGGGTAGGGGATGGAGGGGAAGGGGTAGGGGGTAGGGGGGAGGGGGAGGGGGAGGAGGGGGGAGGGGGAGGGGGGGAGGAGGGGAGGGGGGGAGGGGAGGGGGAGGGGGGAGGAGGGGGGAGGGGGGAGGGGGAGGAGGGGGAGGGGGAGGGGGGAGGGGGGAGGAGGGGGAGGGGGGGGAGGGGAGGAGGGGGAGGGGGGAAGGGGAGGGGGGAGGGGGGGAGGGGAGGGGGGAGGGGAGGAGGGGGGAGGGGGGAGGGGAGGAGGGGGAGGGGGGAGGGGAGGGGGAGAGGGAGAGGGAGGAGGAGGGGGAGAGGGAGAGAGAGGGGGAGGGGGGGAGTCAAGTCGGAAGTCATTGTCCTCAATTGAATGTCGCATTTATTTTTTATTCCCTGTCAAATGGCATTGGTCCCGCATTCCGAACCCGGAAGTCGGAAATCATTGTCGTCAAAGTTGAAAAATTAACGTTACGAAATACGCTGATGACGTCATAATTTTAAAACCCGAAGGTTTTTTAAACATTTAAGGTGTGCTGCCGTTTCTGTGGGACGTACTGATTCCGAATATGAAGTTGAAAAATTAACGTTCCGCAATACGCTGATGACGTCATAATTTTAAAACGCGATGTTTTTTTAATTTTAAGGTGTGCTGTAGTTGCTCTGAGACGTACTGATTCCGAATATTCCTTTGGTTTTGCTCTGCGATGAGTAGTTCTCGAGTTATAAGAGGACAAACAAACAAACATACTTTACTGCTATATATATATATATATATATATATATATATATATATATATATATATATTATATATATATATATATATATATATATATATATATATATATACATATATATATATATATACATATATACATTGTTGTGGTTTTTAGAACCCTCCACTGGTAAATTTTTGTAAATGTTCCCTTATAAATAATCCCCTGTAAATACTCCCATTGTTGGTGTAAAGATCAAAGGTCGCACCCTAGTTAGGCCAAGAGCAACACGTAGCAAACCATAGGCTTCTTCTTTAGTTATTTCATTAGTATATGTGTTTCAGGTAAGGATCCGTTTCCAATAGTTGAATCTGCGTTGTATTAATCAAATAACCTAGCCCCCTTCTCAAAATCCCATTCCTATTCATTTTGCGGCTTTACCCTCTCCAAATTGTATGGTGCGCTTTTGCCAGCAGCATTTGCTGCCTTTGAGCTGAAGCTGGCCCCAGGCCGCCATAAGCCACATGGCAGAATGGGAGAAAAGGGGAGGAGCGGCCAGGAACATAGACGTGGCCCCATCAACGCGTCACGAGGGGAGGTACCAATGAACCCTCGCGGCCAATCCAGGCCGAGGCGGTGTTCACCGGTAGGTGGAGCGAAGCGGACGCGGCTTGATATGCGAGGCTTGTGATAAAAGCGCGAGCGCGAAGCCCTTTCATGGAGATGCGGGGGGATGAGTGAATGATCGCCAGACACCAAAAGAACTGTGCGAGGGAAGCCCTTTGATGAGAGAACAGCGCAGAGGCGGCGAAGGATAAGAACATTGCACGGAGGATCACTTGGGACGATCGTGTGACGAACTGCTTTTGGTTTTGAGAGCGTTCGGCACGCTCTGCGTACGCAGATTCCAGCCCCTCGCATATGTAAGGTCCGATCGCGTGCCAACGAGACGTGAAGCTGCCTGCCATTCTTCGCCCACGGACCCAGAGCCTGGACCATCCCCTCGCCTGGAACCATCTGCCTGGACCTTCCTCCCCTACCAGCTACCATTCCGTGTGAATCTGTCTGTTTGTTCTGGGGTCGTGCTAAGTTAAGACTGTTTAGATAAACTTGCCCTGTGTCCTTTTATTTCCTCCTTCTTGTATATTCCCTTCTTTTGTTTCCTCTTGTAGTGTAGTAAATAAACCATATTTGTTCTTCCTTCACCCTTCTTATTCTTTGGTTCCTCTCGTCCGATCGCTTGCGTCCTGTCCCCAATTGAGTACCTGTGGCACGATTTGGCCAACCGCTTCAAATCGGGTTTAGTCCTTTTGGTTGACGGCTCGGATCGTGGATTGCTAAACCGCTCGGCAATTACCATCACATCCGCAGTTCGAGCAGGGACTCAACTCCCTGCTTTGCGGAGAGATTGGTGAAGGTATTTGGAAAACCTTTGACAAATCACCCTGGCCAATCTCATCCCGCAAAGGAGCGGGATAGTTCCAGGACCGGAGACGGCCAGCTTAACAAGACAAGGAGATTAATCCCCCCTTGCTAACAGGAGTGCCGTGCTTCGAGATCCGCAACAATTGGTGTCAGGAGTGGGATTGAAGCCCGAACCAAATTTTAATCCATCGAAACAATTTGGTCAAAATTACGAGCGGCCGGAATTTTATTATAATATCCAAATTATAATCGCGCCATGGATGATCAAGGCAGTCGGATGCCGGTGGGGGAGATAGAAGAGGGGTTAGAGTCAACCCAGGACGCCAGGGAGGCAGTGGGAGTAATGGAAGAGGGGGTTGAAGAAGGTGTAACAGTGGGGGTTGCAGGCGCACAAGATGGCAGCACCTCGCACGTGGTCACGGTAGCCGAGCCTGCAGCGGCAGTAGACTGGGGCCTATTTGTGACCCACATGATGGCCTTTGTGGTCAAAACAGAGGATAGCTTCAAGGGATTGGAAAATAGAATGGGAGAGCGATTAGAAAACCAAATTGGGGGATTGAGGAAGGATATGGGAGAAATGAGGGCCGATAGTGAGGGAATGGAAAGTAGAATGGGGGAGCGATTAGAAAGCCAAATTGGGGGGCTTGAAGGCAAATTAGGGGGCGAATTGGAGGACGTGAATGGCCAAGCCCGAGAAATTAATGAGGGGCTAGCGAGGGAAAAAGCCCGGTATGAAGCAAGGGAGTGTGAAAGGGAGGTTAACCGCAGGTCGGGCGGGAAAAGCGCATTTGTACACGACGGGGTAGCGCGACCCGAGGAGCGCGGGAGAAGCGAGTTGGAGCAAGGCGCAGGTAACTGGACGGGTATAGAGATCGCGACCTGGGGTATGGGGAAGCCAGCGACCGCCGAGGTAGAAAAGGAAAGGTCGCAGGGCACAGGAGGGCACATCGGAGTGTGTGAGTGGGTATGTGCAGGAGTGCACACCCGTGGTGAGTGTTACAGAGGATGTAACTGAGGAGTGGGTGCGAGGAGGTGTGTTAATGAAGTGTGCAAACGATGAGTGTGTGCCAAAGTGTGTTATGGAGTGTGTGAACAGTGAGTGGTGTGTAACAGAGACTGCGGTGGTAGAATTGACGGAGTGTATTGGATGTATGAGCAAAGAACAGAACGAGTGGTGTGAGCATGCGAGGGGAGCATCGACGTTGATCGGGGCAGTGTTTAGGCTGACGGATAGTCGACGCGAGCCCTCGGTCCGTGCCGGGCTTTGTGAACTGCGGGAACCGGCGAGGGTCGTAATCACGGCGGTTTCAAAAGAACCGCCGTGCGCGATCTGCGCCGGGCCCCGCCCTGCACGGTCGAGTCCGCGCTTTGCCAGGCAAAGCAGGTGGCCCGGTTCGGGAGGAAGGAGGAGGGGGTCGGAACGGCACCCCCTTGTGGTGGTGGCGTTCCATTCGGGCAAGGCTTGGCCATCGCGCTTGGGAGCGCAAGGCCCCGTGCCGGGATGGTGCCCTGAGCCTTGGCCCGAGCAAACCTCCTCCCCTGAATCGAATGCCGGACGGACCCAACCTGCAGTAGACAAACCACCCGCATTCATTGCTCGGCTTTGCGAAGCTAAGCTTTAATGATGTGACGACGCACCGAGGAGGCTCTGAGTGAAGTGGACTAATGGCGATAGTGATAGTGTGATTGGGAATTGATGGCAAATGGTATATGGTGTAGAGGGATGGTAGATTTACCATCCCCCACATCACATCTGGGGGCAAAGGAGCTATAGGATTTATGGGGTATGGCTGTGAAAATAGCCCGGGAGGGTTAGGTTATAATGTTAGGGTTTAGAAATAACAGTCGGTAACTGTAGATTTAAGTAGCGACATCATACCTGTAGTAGGGGATGTAGCAGATTAGCGGATTATGACGACGTGGGATGTGCAATTGTATAAGGGGCGACTGGGAAGCACGAATCTTAGAAGGGAGTAGTTAGATCAGATGATGCAGTGTGTGAGAAGTGAAAGTGTATCGAGCAAAGTATTGTGAAAGGTGTGATTGTGTGTTGTATTGAATGAATGCACCTGGAGGGAAGGAGGGTGCAAGTGCCACCAGGTGTGCACGTGCCACCAGGTGTGCAGGTGCCACCAGGTGTGCAGGTGCCACCAGGTGTGTGGGCACAAGGTGTGAAGTACAGGTGTATGAAGAATGGTTGTGTGGAATAGCTGGTATGGAATAAATGGAGTATGGAATAGATGGAATGGTTGTATGGAAGAGATGGAATGGTTGTATGGAATAGATGGAATGGAGTATGGAATGGATAGTGTGGAGTGAGTAGTGTGGAATATGTGGAGTGGAGTGGTTGTTGCGAAAGGAGTGGATGGGGAAGATGGACCCCTTCACGAGTACCCGGGGAGGGTAGTTTAAGAGTAGGTAGAGGGAGTAGGTGAATTGTGGTTGGATATTGGCATCTGTGGTGTGAGTAGTTGCACGGAAGTGTTGTGTTTGGTGCATTAGTGGAGTCAATTGGCTGGGCGTGTGGCCTGTTAGTGGGTGTGATTGGTTGAGCACTCCGCCACTGTTAGTATGTCGACCAGGTGAGGCCGCAGGTAGGCTCTGGGAGCCAGTAGAGTTGTTCAATGGGGCCCGAGGATCCGGAGGACGGACCCGGGTAGCCCGACGCCAGAGAGGGCGGTAGGGGGTGAGAGCGCCAGAGGGCCTTCCCCAGGTAGGTTAGGGTAAGGATCAGGTAAGCTCGGAGACAACTGCAGTGGCGGAGGTGTGCAGGTGAGCGGACCTGCTGGGAGCACCACACGACTCAGCCCGGAAATTGTGCCAGGGCACAGGGAGTAGAATCGGGGGAGTGAGACCCCAAATTGGTGAGCACCACAGTTTGGTCAATGGGAGTTCGGTTCCTGGAACCACATAGTGTAAGATGGCCAATGGTTTGGCAGGGAAGACCCCGGGTAGAGTAAGTGTGTTAGTCATTTAGAGTATAGTTAGGATTGGAATCTCTTCGCACCATCTACATCCACTCACCAAGGTGACAAGACTCCACACCACGTGATTTTTGCAATGTCTGGTATGTAAGACGCATCATGACGTGGGGGTGACATTGTGCTTGTTATGTTCCATCTCTTCCTCCTTAGGAGGGATTGATGAGAAATTGGGCTTTATGGCAAATTTGGTTAGAGGGATTGTTGATGAATTTGGAATTAGGGGAGATATGGGGAAGACAAGACGTAGCGACGAATTTGTAAATTGTGTAAATACGGGGTAAGGGCAAGGGTAGATTAGGTGACAGTGGGGGGACGTACGGTAGGGACGAGCTTTCTCCGCTCGCTCTCCTGTGCACCTCACCTCTGCATTACCTTGTGTTGATGTGTACCCTTGCGCCCTTGCACCCCGCTAACCCTGCTTTGTCTTCCTTCCCCACTCATGGACCGTGGTCTTTGTGTGCTGAGGGTAAAGTGTGCAGGTGCCCGCAGTTGTGTGCCCGCACCCTCGCTGCTGTCTGCCTGGACCGGTACCACACTTATGGACCGGACCGCACGTTGTTGTGGCCAAGCACCACCATATGGACCACAGGTCTGTGGCCGAGCACCACTCATGGACCCCACGTTTTGGGGCCTGGCACCTCTGCTGGGGACTGGCCATTGTGGCCAGAAAGATCTTGCTTGCGGACCACGGTTGAGGTGGCCCCTAAGCCATGCAGGTGGACCACCCTTAGTTGGCCCCTGCTGGCCATAATTAAAAAGTGGACGCGTTTTGTGCCCTTTTTGTTTATTACCAACTAGGCAGCAAGCAAGAAGTCGCCCAGAAACATCGGCAGAGAAGAGAAGACGTCATCTGCTGAGCATCGTTGCTTATTATTTGAAATGTGATGACTGTGCACTGGATGGTGCTGTGTGTTTTCGTGCTTTGGTGCTTTTGGTGCTTATTGGTGCTGGTGGTATCGGTGCAATGCAGTGTATGCCTTTCCTCTTTTCAAACCATCTTCTTTTGTTTCCCAAAAGACAGGTCCTGGGTTCGCGTGTGTAAATACCAAGTAGTGTCTTTCTAAATAATGCTCCCCACCGTCAATGTTTAGCTTGAGAATTAATTCTGTGATTCGGTTATCCTGTGGGCATGAGTCAGTTAGACAGAATGCAACGCAGCAGGTGGGACATACTTAGTTGTTTTTAAAATGTCGCACTCAGGGTGAAGTTAATAGTAGAGGGTTACCACACCTGAGTGTCACACAAAGTTAAAGTTCTTTCGGGCCGGGACGGCCCTGGAGGTAATGAGGGTGCAGTGTTGTGGTTTTTAGAACCCTCCACTTGGTAAATTTTTGTAAATGTTCCCTTATAAATAATCCCCTGTAAATACTCCCATTGTTGGTGTAAAGGTCAAAGGTCGCACGCTAGTTAGGCCACGAACAACACGTAGCAAACCATAGGCTTCTTCTTTAGTTATTTCATTAGTATGTGTTTCAGGTAAGGATCCGTTTCCAATAGTTGAATCTGCGTTGTATTAATCAAATAACCTAGCCCCCTTCTCAAATTCCCATTCCTATTCATTTTGCGGCTTCACCCTCTCCAAATTGTATGGTGAGTTTTTGCCAGCAGCATCCGCTGCCTTTGAGCTAAAGCTCGCCCCAAGCCGCCATTGCCAGAAGCGTTCGCTGCCTTCGAGCTGAAGCTGGCCCCAAGCCGCCATAAGCCACGTGGCAGAATGGGAGAAAAGGAGAGGAGCGGCCAGGAACATAGGCGTGGCCCCATCAACGCGTCACGAGGGGAGGTAACAATGAACCCTCGCGGCCAATCCGGGCCGAGGCGTGTTCACCGGTAGGCGGAGCGAAGCGGACGCGGCTTGATACGCGAGGCTTGTGATAAAAGCGCGAGCGCGAAGCCCTTTCACGGAAATGCGGGGGGATGAGCGAATGATCGGCAGACACCAAAAGAACTGCGTGAGGGAAGCCCTTTGATGAGAGAACAGCGCAGAGGCGGCGAAGGATAAGCACATTGCACGGAGGTTCGCTTGGGACGATCGTGTGATGAACTGCCATTGATTTTGAGAGCGTTCGGCACGCTATACGTACGCAGATTCCAGCCCCGCGCATATGTAAGGTCCGATCGCGCACCAACGAGACGTGAAGCTGCCTGCCGTTCTTCGCCCACGGACCCAGAGCCTGGACCATCCCCTCGCCTGGAACCATCTGCCTGGACCTTCCTCCCCTACCAGCTACCAATCCGTGTGAGTCTCTCTGTTCGTCCTGGGGTCGTGCTAAGTTAAGACTGTTTAGATAAGCTTGCCCTGTGTCCTTTTATTTCCTCCTTCTTGTATATTCCCTTCTTTCGTTTCCTCTTGTAGTGTAGTAAATAAACCATATTTGTTCTTCCTTCACCCTTCTTATTCTTTGGTTCCTCTCTTCCGATCGCTTGCGTCCTGTCCCAAATCGAGTACCTGTGGCACGATTTGGCCAACCGCTTCAAATCGGGTTTAGTCCTTTTGGTTAGCGGCTCGGATCGTGGATTGCTAAACCGCTCGGCAATTACCATCACATCCGCGGTTCGAGCAGGGACTCATCTCCCTGCTTTGCGGAGCGATTGGTGAAGGTATTTGGGAAACCTTTGACCAATCACCCTGGCCAATCTTATCCCGCAAAGGAGCGGGATAGTTCCAGGACCGGAGACGGCCAGCTTAACAAGACAAGGGGATTAATCCCCCCTTGCGAACGGGAGTGCCGTGCTTCAAGATCCGCAACAATATATATATATATATATATATATATATATATATATATATATATATATATATATATATACATATATATACATATTGTTGTGGATATGAGAATGTTTTTTTATTTTTTTGTTGTGGTAAAATGTTGTTGTAAAAGGTTGTTGTAAAATATCACCCCTCCTCCCTCCGTTGTGGTTGTATAAAGGTCAAAGGGCGTTCCCGTAGTTAGTCCATAAAAACATACATGCAGGACACGATGTATCCTTTCTTTTGACAGTTATATCCTTATTATGTGTATTAGCGTAAGGCTGTGTCTTCCATTAATTGAAATACTCCATTGCACCAGTGAAAGAGATAGATTCCCTTCCATTCCCCCCTTTCCGTCAATTGCAATTCGAAGCGCCTTCCGCATTTTGGTCGGTTTTTCCCTTAACCGCCATTGACCACGAGGCTCGAGTCGGGGAAGAAAGGCGTGTCTCCACCTCGTCATAGAGGGGAGGAGTGAGCCGGCCCCACTCGACCAACCATGAGCCAGGGGTTTGGCTAGAGAGGGCGGAGGAAGAGCGATCGGGGAGGTTGGCAAAGGTTGAGGGGCGGGGGCCTATATAACCCAAGGCAAGGGCGTGTCCAGGAGGAGATGCGTTTTTACAGAGTCGAGCTTGGAAGCAGAAACGGAGATGCACTTTTGAGCCGAGACAAGGAGGGTCACAAAGAGCTGAGTTGGTCGTCAGTGGTTGCGTTCAGTGGTTGCGTTCAGTGATTGCGTTGAGGGGTTGCGTTGGAGACGGAGTGGTTGGACCAAACAAAAGAAGAGAGGAGAGAACCCGTCACGCCAGACCCCCCACCCGCGCGTCGGCTCTGACCGTGATCCGACCCGTGATCCGACCCGTGATCCCACGCACACGACAGGATCGGAGGCATCAGCGGCCGTCGAGGTCCCGCCCGACGTCCCGTGCAGGATCAAGCTCCAGCCAGCTCCGTGCCGTCCTCCCCCTCCAGCCACGCACCGCCTTCCAGCCAATCCACTCTGCAATTCCCCGTGTGAGTCGTCTTTGTTTGTTCTGTCCTGGGGTTAATTAAGTCTGTATAACGATAAGCTAGTACTTCCCTGTGTCACCTGCGTCTTATGTGCTTGTAAATAAACGTCACTGCTTTCTTTTTGCTTGTGTGTAAATAGTAAATAAATGTAGTAGTATTTCAAACCTTTCTTGGCCTTCGTTTTCCTCTTTACATTGCGTCGTTTTTGTCTTTTCCCTCATTGAGCAGCTAGGGTGCGATACGGCCAAAGTTCTGGGTGAATCGGGTGAGTCAGGGATCCTGTAACGGTCGCGGAAATACCAAACCGCTCGGTAACTAACATCTTAATCCGCGATCGGTAACAATTGGTGTCTGGGAGTGGGATTCGAGGCCCGACCAAATTTTTTTTTTAAAAACGAATAGAAAAAAAAAAAATTTGGTCAAAATTTGGAGCGGCCGAAATTTGTTTTGTTTTACAAAACCTGAATTTTGAAATCGCGCCATGGCTGTTCAAGGCGACGGGATGCCGGTGGGAGAGATAGACGGGGTAGAATCGACCCAGGACTTAGGAAAAAAAATGGTGGAGGAGAGTAAAGAAGGTGTGGTTGAGGGTGTATCAGGTGCACAAAATGGCGGCCTCGCGCACGTGGTTGAGGGGGCAGCTGCGGCCGCACCCTTTGTACTACCAACGGTGGTCCAAATGCAAGCCTTCATGGCGCAATTCGCCGAGATGCTGGGAGTAATGGGGGACGAAAGGAGGGCTAACAGTGAGCGATGGGGAAACCAAATTGAAGCAATAACCAACAGAATGGGTGACCGCATGCAAAAATGTGGGGAGACCATGGATCGCATGGTGGGCGAAAGGGTCCCAGGGGTGCACAAGGAAGTAACGCGGGTCGAGAAGCGCCGGTTGAGCGAAGCGGAGGAAAGCATGGGTACAATGACGGGGGTAGAAATCGCGACACGGTGTTGGGAAAAGCCGGCGACCGCTGAGGTAGAGGAGGGTGTTTTATTAAAGCCAACGGTCGCCGAGGTGAATAAAGAAAAAGCAGTAGCGGGAATTAAAATTGAAGAGATGACGGAGGTAACCCGGGAATTGCAGGGAGAAATGGATTATGTACAAAGTCCCTGCTCACATCACGATGCTGTGCTTAACCCGAATGGAAGTTTGCAGGTTCGCGTGGAGAAAAGGATCCCCCAGGTGAGTCGTGCTGTTGTGTATTGTGCGGGGAGATTTTGTAAGAGGATGTTTGGCGACAAACGAATTGTCGCGCGATTGGGATCGATATGGCACCCGGGCGTTGGTGAAGGGTCCCGTGTGAGTGGAAATGGCACGCGTGGGAGAAAAAAGTGTGCGTCGGCGAGTGGGTGTGTTATAAAGTGTGGGAGTGAAACCGAGTGCGAGCGAGAATGCACGTCGGTGTGTACGGGGTGTGACACAGGGAGTGAGAGCAATACGGAGTGCACGCCAATGGTGAGTGTTACGGAGGACGTAACGGAGGAGAGGTGTGGACCGAAGTGTGCGCAAGAGGTGTGGTGTGTAACAGAGAGAGCGTTGGTGGAATGTACGGACGGCGTTGGAACGCCAGGTTTTGTGAGGGTGAAAGAGGTAGCGTATGCTTGTAAGCATGCAAGTAAAGCATCGACGTTAACCGGGTTAGTGGTTAGAGCGACGGATAGCCGATGCGAGCACTCGGGGCGTGGGGTGCTTTGTTGGGTGCGAGGCCCGGCGCGGATCGATGCTGCGTCGCTTCTCTTCGAAGCGTCGTTGCCGATTCGGGCTTGGCCCCGCCCCGCACGGTCGAGTCCGGGCTTTGTCGGGCGAGGCGACCGGTCCGGTTCGAGGGCGAGTGGGAGGAAGCGGAACGGTGCCCCCTCGTGGGGACGGGGCTCCGACCGGGGGAGATTGAGCCATCGGGCCCGGGACCGCAAGGTGCCGCGCCGAGATGGTGCGTGGAATCTCGGTCCAACCAAACCACCTCCCTTGAACCGAAAGCCGGACGGATTCAACCTGCAGGCAACCAAACCACCCGAATTCATTGCTCGGCTTTACGAAGCCGAGTTTAATGATGTCATGACGCACCGAGGCTAGGATATAGCGGACTGTGATGATGGTGATCGTGATAGTGATAGTGTTTTGGACCCAAAATTAGAGAAAAACAAAATTTGATGATTGGCAAAGGATTGGCAGTAATGATTGGCAGATGATGGGTAGTGATTGGCAAATTTTTGATTTGTTGAAATTTGATGTGCAAAATTGGTAGTAAGCGATGGGCCCGGTGGGTAAGGGTGGCATCCCTGCCACCCTTCCCATGGTGGGGGCAAAGGAGCAATAGCTTATGGGGTGTATGGCAGTGAAAACTAGCCCGGGTGGGTTAGGTTATATTGATAGGGCCCTAGCGAAGATGACATTAGGTGACGTTAAGGTTAGTTAGTGACTGATACCTGTAGTGGGGACGCAGGTAGATTAGTGTGGATGATAATGACGTGGGAGCGCAATAGTTTAAAGGGACGACTGGGAAGCGCAAGTTTCAGAAGGGAGTAGTTAGCTGAGATGATGCCGTGTGTGTGAGAATTGAACAGGTGTGATTGCACAGGTGTGCAACTGGACAGGTGTGTGGAGCAGTGTGTGAGTAGTGAGTGTTGTGGATCAGCGCGAATGTGCTTGGGGAGAGAAGGGTGCAGGTGGCACCAGGTGTGAGAGCACAGGTGTGCAAGTACAGGTGTGTGGAGAGAGTGGGAGTAAGTGGTACGGAGTGGTGTGCATGGTGCGAAGGTGTGAATGGGGGAAGAGTGGACCCCATCACGGATACCCGGGGCAGGTAGTGTAAGTGTTAGGTAGAGGGTACAGGTAAATTGTGGTTGGATATTGGCATCTGTGGTGCGGTTGCAGAATGGTGTTGTGAATGGGTGCATTAGTGTTGTGGAAATGGCTGGGCGTGTAGCCTGTTAGTGTGTGTAGTTGGTTGGGCACTCCACCACTGTGAGGATGTCGGCCAGGTGAGGCCGCAGGTGGGCTCTGGGAGCCGGTAGAGTTGTGGATGGGGCCCGAGGATCCGGAGGACGGACCCGGGTAGCCCAGTGCCAGAGAGGGCACCGAGTGGGGAGAGCGCCAGAGGGCCTTCCCCAGGTAGTTAGGTTAGGGTGAGGAGCAGGTAAGCTCGGAGGCAACTGCAGTGGTGGAGGTGTGCAGGTGGGTAGACCCACTGGGAGAGGTACACGCCACAGCCCAGAAATTGTGCGAGGGCACCGGGAGATGAATCGGGGGAGTGAGACCCCAAATTGAAAAGCACCACAGTTTGGCCAATGGGAATTGGTTTTTAGAACCCATAGTGTAAGAGGGCCAATGGTTTGGCCGGAGAAAGACCCCGGGTAGTGTAAAGTGTGTTAAAGTCATTTAGAAAATAGTTAGGATGAAGGATCTCCTCGCACCATCTGCATCCACTCACCTGAGGTGACAGGAACTCCACACCATGCCATGTTTAATTATTTTTATGATGCAAATGTTTTGGATTGTGAGACGCATCATGACGTGGGTGTGACATTGTGCGTAATTCCATCTCTTCCTCCTTATGAGGATTGATGATGAAATGATGATGGCAAATTTTTGAAGTCGAGGGATTGTGGTGACGAATTTGGTATAGGGGAAATATGGGGAAGACGTGACAGTAGTGACGAATTGTTAATGTGTAGGTTTTGTACATATGGGGTAAGGGCAAGGGTGGGCTAGGTAACAGGGGGGTGACGTACGGTAGGGACGAGCTTTCTCACTTCGCCCTCCGTACGCATTTCGCCTTGCATTGCCTTTTTGACGTGTACCCTTGTGACCTTACCCCTCGCTCAATTGTCTTTCTTTTGTCTCCCACATGACCTGTGCGCCGTTGGGCGCCGAGGGGAGCGTGCGTGGGTCGGCCATTGTGCGCCCGAAATTCCCAGAACCAGCTGTCTGCATCGATGCACCACATTATGGACCACATGCCTGTGGCCGAGCACCACTTATGGACCCCATGGGTTGGGGCATGGCCCCTCTGCTGGAACCGGCCATGAGGGCCCGAAATCTTGCTGGCGGACCTTGGCCACAGGGCACTGATGCCCCCCAGGTGAACCACACTAGTCGGCCCTGTGGGCCATAAATAAAATAAATAAGGACACATTGGGCACACTTTATTGCAAATAGGCCGCCAGTAAGCAAAGCAAAATGAAAATGACAACATCTGGAAGACAAATAATAATCACCAGCAGAGGGAGCCGAAGAGCAAGAGACCACCTGCAGGGTTAGGGGTTGTTGATTTTATTTTTATTGAACATTCATTGAACAATGGTGACTGCACCGATTGGTGCTTGGGTGTGTATTGGTGCGTTTTTGGGTGCGTTCATGGTGCGTCGATGCAGAGCAGACTGTCTCCCCCCCAGAAAGAACAATTACAGGTCCTGGGTTAGTTTTGTAAATAAAATTAGCGTCAGTGTAAATAATGCTTCCCACCGTCAGTGTGTAGTTTGAAGACCATTCCGCAATTCGGTTAACTGTGGGCGTAAGTCTGTTAGGTAGGGTGCAATGGAGCAGCGGGACACATTTATTTATGTTTTAAAACTGTCGCACTCAGGGTCAGGTTAAAAGTAGAGGGAACTACACCTACGTGCCACACTAAGGTAAAAGTAATAGGCCCGGGACGTGCCTAAGGGGAGGAGGGTGCAGTGTTGTGGATATGAGAATGTTTTTTTATTTTTTTGTTGTGGTAAAATGTTGTTGTAAAAGGTTGTTGTAAAATATCACCCCTCCTCCCTCCGTTGTGGTTGTATAAAGGTCAAAGGGCGTTCCCGTAGTTAGTCCATAAAAACATACATGCAGGACACGATGTATCCTTTCTTTTGACAGTTATATCCTTATTATGTGTATTAGCGTAAGGCTGTGTCTTCCATTAATTGAAATACTCCATTGCACCAGTGAAAGAGATAGATTCCCTTCCATTCCCCCCTTTCCGTCAATTGCAATTCGAAGCGCCTTCCGCATTTTGGTCGGTTTTTCCCTTAACCGCCATTGACCACGAGGCTCGAGTCCGGGAAGAAAGGCGTGTCTCCACCTCGTCATAGAGGGGAGGAGTGAGCCGGCCCCACTCGACCAACCATGAGCCAGGGGTTTGGCTAGAGAGGGCGGAGGAAGAGTGATCGGGGAGGTTGGCAAAGGTTGAGGGGCGGGGGCCTATATAACCCAAGGCAAGGGCGTGTCCAGGAGGAGATGCGTTTTTACAGAGTCGAGCTTGGAAGCAGAAACGGAGATGCACTTTTGAGCCGAGACAAGGAGGGTCACAAAGAGCTGAGTTGGTCGTCAGTGGTTGCGTTCAGTGGTTGCGTTCAGTGGTTGCGTTCAGTGATTGCGTTGAGGGGTTGCGTTGGAGACGGAGTGGTTGGACCAAACAAAAGAAGAGAGGAGAGAACCCGTCACGCCAGACCCCCCACCCGCGCATCGGCTCTGACCGTGATCCGACCCGTGATCCGACCCGTGATCCGACCCGTGATCCCACGCACACGACAGGATCGGAGGCATCAGCGGCCGTCGAGGTCCCGCCCGACGTCCCGTGCAGGATCAAGCTCCAGCCAGCTCCGTGCCGTCCTCCCCCTCCAGCCACGCACCGCCTTCCAGCCAATCCACTCTGCAATTCCCCGTGTGAGTCGTCTTTGTTTGTTCTGTCCTGGGGTTAATTAAGTCTGTATAACGATAAGCTAGTACTTCCCTGTGTCACCTGCGTCTTATGTGCTTGTAAATAAACGTCACTGCTTTCTTTTTGATTGTGTGTAAATAGTAAATAAATGTAGTAGTATTTCAAACCTTTCTTGGCCTTCGTTTTCCTCTTTACATTGCGTCGTTTTTGTCTTTTCCCTCATTGAGCAGCTAGGGTGCGATACGGCCAAAGTTCTGGGTGAATCGGGTGAGTCAGGGATCCTGTAACGGTCGCGGAAATACCAAACCGCTCGGTAACTAACATCTTAATCCGCGATCGGTAACAATATATATATATATATATATATATATATATATATATATATATATATATATATATATATATATATATATATATATATATACAGGGTGATTGAAAAGTAACTCCCTATTTTAAAATACTTATAATTTATTTCTTAACTATAATTTTTACAAGAAATGGATATAAGAAGAAAGCGTATAGCATGAAGTTTTATTTAAAATTCGACATGGGCACCAGAATTCGCCACCAGCTTCTCAAGCCGCCCGGGAACCGCGTCAACTGATTTCACCAGGAACTCTTGTGGGATGGAAGACATAACTTCTCGTATTCGCTCTTCAAGTTCTTCCAAAGTCGTTGGTTTGGGACAGTAGACTTGCTCTTTTACCCAACCCCAAAGAAAAAGGTCACATGGTGTTAAGTCAGGGCTCCTGGCTGGCCACTCATACGGACCACGACGACCCATCCATCTCCCAGGGAAGTGGGCATTCAGCCATTCACGAACAACAATAGCAAAATGTGGAGGAGCGCCATCTTGCATGAAAATCAAATCTTCAACATTCTCCGAAGCACTGATAATTGGCCAGATTTCGTCTTGCAGCATGGTGAGGTACCTTTTGGCATTCATGGTATCGCGAAGAATGAAGAGACCTACAATCCTTTCCGAAGTCATTCCACACCACACCGTTACCTTGGGCCGATATTGCGTTTTTTCAGAAATAACACGAGGATCTTCTCCTGCCCAGTAATAGCAGTTGTGACGGTTCACAAACCCACCGATGTGAAATACCGCTTCATCAGACCAGAGGATATTTTTAAAGAGATCAGACCAATCTTCATACCAAACCAGCATCACCTCCCCAAACTCCATGCGAATGTCGCAGTCTTCAGCAGAGAGTGCTTGACAGTAGTGTGGCTTCCAAGCATGCCATTTAAGCTCCTTTTTGAGCACAGTTCGTAGTGTGAAAGGAGAGCCCGAATTTCAAACAAAAAATAATCTGAAAAAAAACCAACACAGATTAAATTCTCATACATTAAGGAACAAACACTAAAAATTTTAGAAAAATATTACAATAAATAAATAATTTCTAAATATACTGAATCGAGGCTCGTGAAAGAGCTAACATTTACTTCACAAACAAATCAACCAGACAAACAAAATATATAAAAAGAGGGAGCGGAAAACAAGATGGGGTGAGAAGGGGAAGCACACAAACACAACATTTGAGAGCAGGGAGATGTGTGGAAGGGAGAGGGCTTGGGGGGGAGGAGGCGTGGGAAGGGGGGGGGGGGAGGGAGAAGTATCAAACACAAGGACACCAAGGACTTCCAGGACAGAAGTTGGTATTTCAAAAAAGTGGAATTGGGGTGAAATTAGCGGGGGTAGAAAAGAACAAGGTTTTGGATGGGGGAAGATAAGAGATGGTGGTGAACAGCTGTTTTGAAGACCTGGAGGGTGGAGTGGGATTGAAGAGAGTGAGGGAGTTTGTTCCAGAGGCGGGAGAAAAGAGGAATGAAGGAGTGAAGGTGAGCAGAGAGTCTTGATTTTGGCAGTTTGACCATAAGAGGGTTGCAGGCAGATCTTGTGCGACCTGTAGGAATATTTGCGGGACAGAGCCCAGAGAGAGCTGGGGGGGCAAGGCCAGAGAGGAGTCGGTAGAAGACGGAAAGACCACCAACCTGCCTGCGGTGAGTGAGTGAGAGGCCCTTGGAGTTAGCTTCATCGCAGGAGATTCCAATGATTCTGAATGCTTTGGTTTCAACAGCGTGAAGACGAGCTAGGTGTGAGGCAGGAGCACCAGCCCAGAGGGGAGAGCAGTATTCCATTGAGCTGTGGATGAAAGCCTTGTATGTGGTGAGGAGCTCAGGTGTGCCAAGGAAGGACTTCGCACGACGGAGGATGCCCAGTCGGCGACTGGCTTTGGAGGCCAGATTTGAAATGTGGTTTTCCCAGGAAAGATCATGGCAGATAGTGAGACCCAAAAGCTTGAGTGACAGAACTTCTTGGAGAGTATTATTCAGAAAGTGGATGGGAGGGTTGTCCAGCCGGTCTTTTCGGAGAGACATCGTAAGAGTGTGAGATTTGTCAGGATTGAGAGACATGTTCCACTTGTTTGCCCAGTCTGTGATTTTGTCCAGGTCTGCAGAGAGTGAGGAGGCTGCAGACTGCCGATCTGAGGGATGAAGAATGGAGCGACAGAGAGTAGAGTCATCAGCAAAGAGATACAGAGGATTTTCAAGAGAGTCAGAGAGATCATTGATGAAGACCAGAAAAAGCACAGGGCCCAGAACACTGCCTTGTGGAACTCCAGCCTGAACAGGAAGAGGAGATGAGAGAAACCCATTCAGGGCCACACGTTGACTACGACTAGAGAGGAAGTCCGCCAGCCATGCGTGGAGATTTCCATGGATACCAAAAGAGGAGAGTTTGGTGAGCAAAGCGGGGTGCCAGACCGTATCGAAGGCATGTGATATGTCAAGGGAGACTGCTCTAATTTCCTGTTTGGCATTGAGGACCTCCATCCATTGTTGAGAAAGCAGAAGCAGCATGTCCAGAGTAGAGTGACCTGGTCTGAAACCAAATTGATGATCAGAGATCAAGCCATTGGAGAAGAGGAAAGATTTCATATCTGAAGCAATGATGGATTCCATGACTTTGCTGATAATTGGGAGAAGGCTGATTGGTCTGTAGTTGCTGGGATCTGTTTTTGCACCTTTTTTGTGCAAAGCGGTGATGTTGGCAGATTTCCAAGCAGATGGAAGATGACCTTGAGCAAAAGAGAGGGTGAAGAGAACAGAGAGAGGGAGTGAAAGAGCAGAAGACCAGGATTTTAGGACCCGTGGGCTGATGCCGTCAGGTCCAATTGCAGAATCCAAGTCGAGGGTTGACAGAAACTTTTCCACCTTGTCAGGAGGAAAGGACACAGAGTCCAGGAGCAGCTGGATACGATTGGGTACGGTGGGTACAGAGAGGGATGGGTTTGGGACACAAGATTTAGAGGCAAACACAGAGTTGAGGCATTCAGCTTTTTCACGTGCGGAGTCAGCCGTGTGGCCATTGGAGGTGAGGGAGGGGATGGTGGGGGAACAAACACCAGAAACAGATTTGACCAGACGCCACCAGGATTTGGAAGAGGGAGACAGATCAGAGAGTTCGGTCCTGAGAACGGAGAGATATTGTTTCCTGGCTCCCCTGAGGGTGGACACACACTTGTTTCGGGCTTTATGAAAGGAAATGAGATTTCCTTCCGTTGGATTTGCTTTCCAGGAGACGAAAGCAAGTTGTTTCTGGGCAATAGCCTCACCACAAGATTCCGTGTACCATGGACGGGAGGAAGGGTATGACAACAGAAGACGAGATGGGATAAATCTGTGCATGAGAGAGAGCAGTTTGCTTTGGAAGAATTCCCAGGAAGAATTTATGTCAGAGGCAGTAGAGATGGGAGACCAGTCCAGATGATTGATGGCTGCTTGAAGACCGTGCCAGTTGGCCTGAGTGAAATGCCAGACTCGTCGACGCTGAGGAGGCTCTCTGAGAATGGTCAGAGAGATGTCCACTTTAACAAGCACATGATCAGAAGAGCCGATTGGAGCAGAAGAAGAGCAGCAGACATTTTCAGGGAAGTTCGTCATAACCAAGTCCAGAAGAGAAGATGCTCCGTTGACTGAAATCCGGGTCGGGAAATTGACAGATTGTGTCAGTCCCAGTGAGTCACAGAAGTCCTTTTCTGAAGAGCCATGGCTGGTGAGAGAGGTACCCACACCCAGCCAACTGTCATGGTGACAGTTGAAATCACCACATATGAGGAAGAGAGAGTTGGGATGGGTAGATAGAAGTTGGTCCATATTTTCAGACAGCGAGATGTAGATTGAGTCATCACTGTTTGGTGGACGGTACAACACACATATGAACAAAAGGTGGGAGCGAAGTGGAAGCCGTAGCCAAAGGTATTCCTGGGGGTGAGGTGGAGAGAGGGCAGTGCAGGGCGAGTGAGGAAGAGTTTTTTATAAAGATAGCAACCCCACCTCCAGGACGAGGCTCAGGTCTATCATACCGTAGGAGGGAGTAACCTGGGAGAGATACCAAGTAATCAGAGACATCATGAAGGAGGAAAGTTTCTGTTAAGCAGATCACGTCTGGTTTGTCAGAAGCAACCTGTATGGAGAGATCAGACAAGTTTGAGCGAAGGCCCCGGATGTTTGAGGTCCATACTGTTAAGGAAGAGGAAGGGGGAGCATCGGATACAGAACAGGGGGGGGGGAGCGGTAGGGTAAGATGTGGAAGAGGAGGAAGAGGTAGGGAGAGCTGTTGAAGGTGTGTCGGAGATTACAGAATAACTTGGAGAAAGGGAAGAATGGGGCAGACAAAAGGTTTGATGGTGATTGGGAGAGGCGCAGTGAGGTGTTATTTGACGAGGGGGAAGAGCGAGGCAGAAGGTTGAGGGAGATGAAGGTGAAAGTTGGAAGGGGGAAGATGCGGGGAGGACGCTTTGAGGATGAGGGGTGAGAGGGGAGTCTAGGAGGGGAGGAGCGAGGGAGAGTCTCGGAGGGGAGGGGTGTGGGGGGAGATTTGAAAGGAATGGGTGATTGGGAAGATTTGGAGGGGAGGGGCAATGGGGAAGATTTGAAAGAGATGGGTGATGGGGATGATTTGGAGGGGAGGGGCAAGGGGGTAGATTTAGAGGGGAGGGGTGATGGGAATTGGGATTTTGGGGTGATGGGATTTTGAAAAATGTATGATTAATGGGAAACGAACATTTATTGCAAAATGAGTTTCTTGAGACATTCGAGTCAAAAATACGTTTGAGGACGCTGGAGGGAGGATGGAGTGCTGGAGAATTTAGGGAATGAATGAAAGATGCACTATAAGAGATGGATTTTTTTTTTTGGAATGAATAGATTTGGTGAGCAAGTCGAAAGCATCCTTTTATAGAAGAAGAAGAAAAAGGTGTTATAGAATATGACAGAATACAGGTCTTCAGGTGTCAGGTGAGACATTTTTTAACAACGTGATCACGTGATCACAAACAACGTGGTCGAAGAACGAACGAACAAATAAGAACGAATAAACGAATAAGAACAGAAGGAAGTTTTTTTTTGTTTGTTTGTTTTTTGAGATTTTAAAACAAGGAAGTATGGGATGAAAAGACCGTGAAAAACAGAGACCGGAAAGTAATTGCAATGCGATCGGAGAACCGCTGAGACAAAAACAAAGCCTCAAGCCAAGGTTGGACACGGTAGCCTAGTACTACACTTAGGCCTCAGAATACGCGATAAGAAAGACCGACGATTCTGTACACAGGTATGAAAAACCAATGCCAAGAATACTATTAAAGACACCCCAATAGGTACATACACCGAGAGAAAGATACAGTTTCGACAAAAACACAATTGTGAAAAGTTACTTAACTTCAAAAGCGAGCGCGCATGGACAGCTTTGAAGAGACGAGACCTCCAATCTTGCGCATGCGCAGAAGCTTTCAGCTTGGTAAGATCTCCAAGCACCACCGATCAACCCCATGGTAAGATCTCCAACCTTTAATTGAACAAACAATTACTCAACGTTTCGATTAACAACATGTGAAGCCACACGCCTCCGTTAATCTTCCTCAAGAGTGATAAAATCATCTCAACATCCCCTTATATGCAAAGTGGGCGGGGTATATGCAAAGTGGGGTGGGCAAAGCTGGACAGCCAATGAAACCGTATCACACCGCTCTCGTGAACAGAGACGTTATTGACCAAATTCAAAAATCAACCGCATATTAACGGCTTAAAATAATCCTGTAAGCAATGCTGGATTATAACTCAAGTCTTTAGAAAATCAGGAACAATAATTACATTTAATTAAAAGTTAAACTTGTAAACAATGAAATTGTAAATTAAATTAAAACTGCAAATTTGGGAGATCTCGCGAGATCTTGTCGAGGCAGTCACGGTTTTTCGAAGCTGTTCCACGATCCTCACGCACGCTCGAAATTAAGTAATTGTCACATTTGTATTTTTGTCGAAACTGTATTTATCTTACGTGTGTGTACCTTTTGCGTGTCCCTGGGAAGATTATTATCGGTGTTAATCTTTCATACCTGTAAAAAATAGTCGAGTATTTCGCGCCACGTGGCCTAGTTGTTGAAGCTTCCGACCTTGAGGCTTGGTTCTCTCCGGGCATCCAAAGCGGTTATTTTTTCATTCGTGTGTTTGTCAAATTTCAACTCGTTATTTTATCGTCCATGCGTAATATTGTTTGTTTATAGTTAGTTTTGGTTTGAATTTCCTGTAACTCGTAATTAATTAATCGTGTTCTGCTCCGCGTGTGCGGCCTTGTACCCCCATCGGTGTTTGTTTACTTAACTCCCCTACATCGTGTTTTGCTTGGCTCTTAGTTTTTTCCCTTCTACCCCGAACATAATACTCTTTGTCTAACGTTTTAAATCCCCACCCCCCCCCCCCCCCCCACAAAAACGAAAAAAAACCCCAAAAAAACAACATTTATTTTTCCTTTCTCCACGTGTGCTGTTTGTCTCATCCTGTACTTTCTGTCCAGGTGTGCTGTTCGCCCCGCCCCCATTATCTCCTTGCCATCCACCTTTTGCCCTGTCCACGTGACTCGTGGTGGTCCCTCTCGGCTCTCCCTCCGTTGGTACTTTGTGCATATAAGATTGTTTACGGTTCTGTTTTAATATTATTTAAATATGTATAAACTTTCCCCTTCAGTGTTTTATTCAGTGGTATATTACAACACGCTGTTTTTCTTCCTATTTAAAAGGCTTTTTTCAAATTCCTCTCCATCTCATTCCATGTCAAAAAAAAGAAATTCAATCTCTTATACGTCTCCCTCACTACATGGTCTAAATTCACATTCATTCCACCCCTCCTCCATCGTTCTGAATCGGATTGCTAACTTGAAAATCACAACAAACCCAATTTGTTATCAATGTTCGTCTTTCATTAATCATCCACTTTCGAAACTCCCCTCTTGCCCCTCCCCTCCAAATCCCCCCCCTTGCACCTACACTCCTAAACTCCCCCCTTGCCCCTCCACTCCTAAACTCCCCCCTTGCCCTTCCCCTCCTAAACTCCCCCCTTGCCCCTCCCCTCCAAATCCCCCCCTTGCCCCTACACTCCTAAACTCCCCCCTTGCCCCTCCACTCCTAAACTCCCCCCTGGCCCCTCCCCTCCTAAACTCCCCCCTCACTCCTCCCCTTCAAAACTCCCCCCCAACCCCTCCCATTCAAATCTCCCCCCATACCATTCCTCTCCAATTCTCCCTCCTCCCCCCTCCTCCTAAAAGCTGCCTCCTCCCCAGTTCGTCTCCCTTCTATCTCATACCTCCACCCCCCCCCCAACCTTCTACTTTCCTCTGCTCCCCCTCAAACAACTCCTCACTGTGCCTCATCCCTTCACCATCAAACCTTTCATCCTCCCCATCCTTCCCTTTCTTGGAACTCTTCTGTAATCTCTGACACACTATCAACTGCTCTGCCTACCTCCCCCTCTCATCCTTCATCTTACCCTACTCCTCCCCTCCCCTGTCCTGTACCCGATGCTCCCCCTCTCTCTTCATTAACGGTATGGACCTCAAACATCCGGGGCCTTCGCTCAAACCTGACTGATCTCTCCATACAGGTTGCTTCTGACAATCCAGACTTGATCTGCTTAACAGAGACTTTCCTCCTTCAAGATGTCTCTGATTCCTTAATATCTCTTCCTGGTTACTCCCTCCTCCGGTATGATAGACCTGAGCCTCGTCCTGGTGGTGGGGTGTCTATCTTTATCAAAAACTCTCTTCCTCACTCTCCTTGCACTGCCCTCTCTCCTCCTCACCCCCAGGAGTACCTCTGGCTATGGCTTCCTCTCCGCTCACACCTTTTGTTCATATGTGTTCTGTACCGTCCTCCAAACAGTGATGACTCCATTTACATTTCACTGTCTGACAACATGGACCAACTTCTATCCACTCATCCAAACTCTCTCTTCCTCATATGTGGTGACTTCAACTGTCATCATGCCAGCTGGTTGGGTGTGGGTTCCTCTCTCACCAGTCATGGCACCTCAGCAAAGGACTTCTGTGACTCACTGGGATTGACACAATCTGTCAATTTCCCGACCCGGATCTCAGCCAATGGAGTATCTTCTCTTCTAGACTTGGTTATGACAAACTTCCATGCTAATGTCTGCTGCTCTTCTTCTGCTCCAATCGGTTCTTCTGATCATGTGCTTGTCAAAGTGGACATCTCTCTGGCCATTCTCAGAGAGCCTCCTCAGCGTCGACGAGTCTGGCATTTCACTCAGGCCGACTGGGACGGTCTTCAAGCAGCCATCAATCGTCTGGATTGGTCTACCATCTCCACTGCCTCTGACATCAATTCTTCCTGGGAATTCTTCCAAAGCAAACTGCTCTCTCTCATGCACAGATTTATCCCATCTCGTCTTCAGTTGTCTTACCCTTCCTCCCGTCCATGGTACACTGAATCTTGTGGTGAGGCAGTTGCCCTGAAACAACTTGCCTTTGCCTCTTGGAAGGCAAATCCAACTGAAGGCAATCTCAGTTCCTTCCACCAAGCTCGGAACAAGTGTGTGTCTACCCTCAGGAGTGCCAGGAAGCACTATCTCTCCACACTCAAGAATGAACTCTCAAACCTGTCTCCTTCCTCCAAATCCTGGTGGCGTCTGGTCAAATCCGTTTCTGATGTTTGTTCCCCCTCCATCCCCTCCCTTACCTCAAATGGCCACACAGTTGACATCGCACGTGACAAAGCCGAATGCCTCAACTCTGTGTTTGCCTCAAAATCTTGTGTCCCAAACCCATCTCTCTCTGTTCCCACCCTTCCCAGTCGAACCCAACTGCTCCTGGACTCTGTGTCCTTCTCTCCTGACAAGGTGGAGGAGTTTTTGTCCAACCTCGACTCTGATTCTGCAACTGGACCAGACGGCATCAGCCCACGGGTCCTAAAATCCTGCTCTGCTGCTCTATCTCACCCTCTCTCTGTCCTTTTCACCCTCTCTTTTGCTCAAGGTCATCTGCCAGCATCCTGGAAATCAGCAAACATTACCGCTTTACACAAAAAAGGTGCAAAAACAGATCCTTGCAACTACAGACCAATCAGCCTGCTCCCAATTATCAGCAAAGTCATGGAATCCATCATTGCTTCGGATATGAAATCTTTCCTCTTCTCCAACGGCTTGATCTCTGATCATCAATTTGGTTTCAGACCAGGTCACTCTACTCTGGACATGCTGCTTCTGCTGTCTCAACAATGGATGGAGGTCCTCAATGCCAAACAGGAAATCAGAGCTGTCTCCCTCGACATATCACGTGCCTTCGATACGGTCTGGCACCCAGCTCTGCTCATCAAACTCTCCTCCTATGGTATCCATGGAAATCTCCATGCATGGCTTGCGGACTTCCTCTCTGGTCGTAGTCAACGTATGGCCCTGAATGGATTTCTCTCAACTCCCCTTCCTGTTCAGGCTGGAGTTCCCCAAGGCAGTGTTCTGGGCCCTGTGCTTTTTCTGGTCTTTATCAATGATCTCTCCGACTCTCTGGAAAATCCTCTCTATCTCTTTGCTGATGACTCCACTCTCTGCCACTCCATTCCTCTGCCCTCAGATCGGCAGTCTGCAGCCTCCTCACTCTCTGAAGACTTGGACAAAATCACAGACTGGTCAAACAAGTGGAACATGTCTTTCAATCCTGACAAATCTCACACTCTTACTATGTCTCTCCGAAAAGATCGACTGGACAACCCTCCCATCTACTTTCTCAACAATCCTCTCCAAGAAGTTCTGTCGCTCAAGCTTTTGGGTCTCACTATCTGCCATGATCTTTCTTGGGAAAACCACATTTCCAACCTGGCCTCCAAAGCCAGTCGCCGACTGGGCATCCTCCGTCGTGCGAAGTCCTTCCTCGGCACACCTGAGCTCCTCACCATATACAAGGCTTTCATCCGCAGCTCAATGGAATACTGTTCTCCCCTATGGGCCGGTCCTTCTGCCTCACACCTAGCTCGGCTTCACGCTGTCGAAACCAAAGCTTTCAGAATCATTGGAATCTCCCGCGATGAAGCTATCTCTGAGGGCCTTTCACTCACTCACCGCAGGCAGGTAGGTGGTCTTTCTGTCTTCTACCGACTCCTCTCCGGCCTTGCACCCCCAGCTCTCTCTGTGCTCTGTCCCCCAAATATTCCTACAGGTCGCACAAGATCTGCCAGCAACCCTCTGATGGTTAAACTGCCGAAATCTCGGCTCTCTGCTCACCTTCACTCTTTCATTCCTCTTTTCTCCCGCCTCTGGAACAAACTCCCTCACTCCCTTCAATCCCACTCGTCCCTCCAGGACTTAAAAACAGCTGTTCACCACCATCTCTTATCTTCCCCCATCCAAAACCTTGATCTTTTCTACCCCCGCTAATTCAACCCAGATCCACCTTGTTTGAAATTCCAACTTCTTTCCTGGAAGTCCTGGCTGTGTCCATATGTTTTATACCTCTCCCACCCCCTAACCCCCTTCCCATGCCCCCCCCCCCCCCCCACAATGCCCTCTCCCTCTCACAGATCTCTCGATGTCTCCATGTCTCTCGGTCCCTGCTTTCAAAATAATGTTGTGTTTGTGTCCTTCCTCCTCTCTCCCCATCTTGTCTACCGCTCCCGATGTTATATGTTTTATGTGTCGGTTTGTCTTTCTGTGTGATTAATGTTCGCTCTTTCACGAGCCTCGATCTTGTATACAAAAAAATATATATATATATATATAGATATATATTAAAGCAAAAAAATGCTTGTTTTTTTTTGTTTTTTTTAAGATAAAATAAAATTGCCATAATATCAAAATCATCACATGTGGCCCTATGCGGTAAACGGGAATGCGGGATGGTGGGGTGTTATAGGGGGGGATAGAATGGGGGGGGGAAACCAGAGGGGGGTGGAAGTGGAGGGGGGGGAGGTTGGGAGAGGGGTGGTTTGGAGGGAGGGGGGAGGGATAGGGGGCAAATTGTCCGAATAAAAACCTTGTGTGACATATTATGTGGACTCGTTGTTCAAAGTACGGAATGCCTGCTTCGTTTACACAAGAGTGGGTCAAACGCTACCGGTAAGTCAACTACCTCTTGTGTGATCGAGGTAACAGTTTCTTCTGTGTGCCAAGCCTCCAAAACACGTCTTCTGTTTCTGTTGGGTGTGGAACCCAAAATATTAACCCTATCCCATAAAGGTGTGTGGCCTTCCTTAAGGCCGTGTTTTTGGCAATAGCAGATCTGCTGGGAAAATTTCATTCAAATGCTTTTTGGTGTTCAGCAATACGTTGACCTAAGGTCCTCCCGGTTTCACCCACATACTCAGCTCCACACCCACAGGGCACTACATATACCACCCCTGACCTATCCTTCCTCGGAAGCTTGTCCTTGACCCTCATAAGGGCTTGGCGAAGGGTGAAAACCGGTGTGAAACTCACCCTCACTCCTGCCGATTTCAAAATTCTGCCGACCCTCTGTGAAACCCCCGGTACAAAAGGGAGAACACACAAACCCTTTGGTTGTTCTCTCGGTCTCAGCCTGTTGTGTGGGGAAGCCCTTATCGTTTTCCTGTTGGGTAGCAAGCTGTCAGGATAACCATTTGCCCTTAACACATTTTGAAGATGGTCCACCTCACTCATCTTGTCTTCAAAGGTGGATGGTAAATCACGTGCTCTTTTTGAGAGGGTGTGCACCACCGATCTTTTGTGTTCCATTGGATGGCAAGAATTGAAATCAAGGTAGCGATCAGTGTGTGTAGGTTTTCTGTACACCGTTACCTTTAAGGCTCCTTTGGGATCCCTTGCGACGAGTGTATCCAGAAAGGGAAGGGCTCCATTTTTCTCCTCTTCAATGATGAAATTAATGGAGGAAAATTTTTATTTATGGTAAAAACAACAGGCTGAGACCGAGAGAACAACCAAAGGGTTTGTGTGTTCTCCCTTTTGTACCGGGGGTTTCACAGAGGGTCGGCAGAATTTTGAAATCGGCAGGAGTGAGGGTGAGTTTCACACCGGTTTTCACCCTTCGCCAAGCCCTTATGAGGGTCAAGGACAAGCTTCCGAGGAAGGATAGGTCAGGGGTGGTATATGTAGTGCCCTGTGGGTGTGGAGCTGAGTATGTGGGTGAAACCGGGAGGACCTTAGGTCAACGTATTGCTGAACACCAAAAAGCATTTGAATGAAATTTTCCCAGCAGATCTGCTATTGCCAAAAACACGGCCTTAAGGAAGGCCACACACCTTTATGGGATAGGGTTAATATTTTGGGTTCCACACCCAACAGAAACAGAAGACGTGTTTTGGAGGCTTGGCACACAGAAGAAACTGTTACCTCGATCACACAAGAGGTAGTTGACTTACCGGTAGCGTTTGACCCACTCTTGTGTAAACGAAGCAGGCATTCCGTACTTTGAACAACGAGTCCACATAATATGTCACACAAGGTTTTTATTCGGACAATTTGCCCCCTCCCCCTCCCCCCTCCCTGCAAACCACCCCTCTCCCAACCCCCCCCCCCTCCGCTTCCACCCCCCCTCTGGTTCCCCCCCATTCTATCCCCCCCTATAACCCCCCACCATCCCGCATTCCCGTTTACCACATAGGGCCACATGTGATGATCTTGATATTATGGCAATTTTATTTTATCTTTAAAAAAACAATAACAAAAAAACATTTTGCTTTAATATATTTGCAGTTTTAATTTAATTTACAATTTCATTGTTTACAAGTTTAACTTTTAATTAAGTGTAATTATTGTTCCTGATTTTCTAAAGACGAGTTATAATCCAGCATTGCTTACAGGATTATTTTGAACCGTTAATATGCGGTTGATTTTTGAATTTGGTCAATAACGTCTCCGTTCACGAGAGCGGTGTGATACGGTTTCATTGGCTGTCCAGCTTTGCCCACCCCACTTTGCATATACCCCGCCCACTGTGCATGTAAGGGGATGTTGAGATGATTTTATCACTCTTGAGGAAGATTAACGGAGGCGTGTGGCTTCACATGTTGTTAATCGAAACGTTGAGTCATTGTTTGTTCAATTAAAGGTTGGAGATCTTACCATGGAGTCATTTGGATTTACTCCCAACCGCAAATCTTTGCTTATAATTATTGGCGAAAGCCATGGGCAGGACATTGCCAAGAGATGCCGTCATTACACCAACCTTGTGGAACGGACCGAAGTAACGAAGGCACATCTTCGGTTTAACCATCTCTGTTTGGAACAGAACATTCTTCCGAAGCCTCTTCGTTTCAGACCTCCCATGCCGGGTTTGAAAGCTAAGCAGATCATGCAGGCTACAGGACGGAGGTTTCTTCGTTTGCGCATTTCAAACTGCTACCATCGCCTCGCTAAACGGTATGACCATGTGCAACGGTTGGCTCGTACTATTGCGCCAAGACTACCTGGCGAGTTATGGGATCGAGTACAACGGAGAGCTCACACTTTCGCGGAGCACACTCGGACATCGGTGGGGAAACGGCATCAACGAAAGTTCACAGCATTGGTTGATGAAACCACACATCGCATGACTCCCGTCGTTGACGTGAACATTCTTCGGAACCGGTGGGTGGTTAACAGGTCGAGTACACAGCTCTCGGAGGCACAAACCAGCTTGTTGCAGAAGGGCCTTAATTTTGCCATCACTCCCCGGTTTGTTCCGAAAGACACCATTGTATCACGGGTGGAATCTGCGATGATGAATCTTGATAACACCACCAAGAACGAAATCAGATCACGTGTGGCTGCTGTTTTACTTCGCCCTCCGCAATTTTCACGCAACAATTTCAATTTGGACCCGAAAGAACAACAAGCTTTACGAGAGTTACGCAACATGGATGACGTGGTGTTCTTACCAGCGGACAAAGGACGGGCAACGGTGCTCATGGATCGTCTTGTATACACCAACAAAATGCAGGATATGTTGGCTGACCAAAGTACTTATGAACGGTTAACCGCAGATCCAACGAAGAAGGAGGAACGAAGGTTAAACTCAATGCTTACCAGATTAAAAGCGACTGGTAGATTATCAGCTGCGGCGTACAAACGTCTGTACAGCAGTAAGGGCGTGGCTCCCAGGGCATACGGGCTCCCGAAAGTGCACAAAGAGGGATTTCCGCTACGGTTAATCGTTTCCTGTATTAATGGTCCATCATATGCGCTATCCAAGTTTTTGGCAAACATTTTGAAGCATTTGGTGGGGACGACAGAGCGAACCGTGCACAATAGCACAGCATTTGCTGAAAGAGTGAAGCAGCTCACCATCGAGGCACACGAGACCATGGTTTCGTTTGATGTTGTGTCTTTATTTACCAACGTGCCCATAGCCCTGGCGATTGAGGTGGCAGACCGGCGTTTGATGGAAGATGATCGATGGAAAGAGACTGCGGGAGCTTTAAGCCCGATGGACCTCTGTGACATGCTTTCTACCTGCCTCTCTTCCACCTACTTTGTATTTAATGAGGTATATTACAAGCAGGTTTATGGCACCGCTATGGGTTCCCCGGTATCGGCTGTGATTGCCAACATGGTGATGGAGGATTTGGAGGAACGCACCATTCCAGCCCTGTTAGTGCAACCAGGTGCTTGGTTCCGGTACGTGGATGACACATTTGTCATCTGTCACTCTGATGAGGTGGGCATCATACATGAGACCATAAATAAAACTTTTTCCTCCATTAATTTCACCATTGAAGAGGAGAAAAATGGAGCCCTTCCCTTCCTGGATACACTCGTCGCAAGAGATCCCAAAGGAGCCTTAAAGGTAATGGTGTACAGAAAACCAACACACACTGATCGCTACCTTGATTTCAATTCTTGCCATCCAATGGAACACAAAAGATCGGTGGTGCACACGCTCTCAAAAAGAGCACGTGATTTACCATCCACCTTTGAAGACAAGATGAGTGAGGTGGACCATCTTCAAAATGTGTTAAGGGCAAATGGTTATCCTGATAGCTTGCTACCCAACAGGAAAACGATAAGGGCTTCCCCACACAACAGGCTGAGACCGAGAGAACAACCAAAGGGTTTGTGTGTTCTCCCTTTTGTACCGGGGGTTTCACAGAGGGTCGGCAGAATTTTGAAATCGGCAGGAGTGAGGGTGAGTTTCACACCGGTTTTCACCCTTCGCCAACCCTTATGAGGGTCAAGGACAAGCTTCCGAGGAAGGATAGGTCAGGGGTGGTATATGTAGTGCCCTGTGGTTGTGGAGCTGAGCATGTGGGTGAAACCGGGAGGACCTCAGGTCAACGTATTGCTGAACACCAAAAAGCATTTGAATGTAATTTTCCCAGCAGATCTGCTATTGCCAAACACGGCCTTAAGGAAGGCCACACACCTTTATGGGACAGGGTTAATATTTTGGGTTCCACACCCAACAGAAACAGAAGACGTGTTTTGGAGGCTTGGCACACAGAAGAAACTGTTACCTCGATCACACAAGAGGTAGTTGACTTACCGGTAGCGTTTGACCCACTCTTGTGTAAACGAAGCAGGCATTGCGTACTTTGAACAACGAGTCCACATAATATGTCACACAAGGTTTTTATTCGGACAATTTGCCTCCTCCCCCTCCCCCCCTCCCTCCCTCTCTCCAAACCACCCCTCTCCCAAACCCCCCCCCCCCTCCGCTTCCACCCCCCCTCTGGTTTCCCCCGCCCCCCCCCCATTCTATCCCCCCCCCCCATTCTATCCCCCCCTATAACCCCCTACCATCCCGCATTCCCTTTTACCGCATAGGGCCACATGTGATGATCTTGATATTATGGCAATTTTATTTTATCTTAAAAAAAATTAAAAAAATAATAATAATGTTTGCTTTAATATATTTGCAGTTTCAATTTAATTTACAATTTAATTGTTTACAAGTTTAACTTTTAATTAAATGTAATTATTGTTCCTGATTTTCTAAACACTTGAGTTATAATCCAGCATTGCTTACAGGATTATTTTGAACCGTTAATATGCGGTTGATTTTTGAATTTGGTCAGTAACGTCTCCGTTCACGAGAGCGGTGTGATACGGTTTCATTGGCTGTCCAGCTTTGCCCACCCCACTTTGCATATACCCCGCCCACTTTGCATGTAAGGGGATGTCGAGATGATTTTATCACTCTTGAGGAAGATTAACGGAGGCGTGTGGCTTCACATGTTGTTAATCGAAACGTTGAGTCATTGTTTGTTCAATTAAAGGTTGGAGATCTTACCATGGAGTCATTTGGATTTACTCCCAACCGCAAATCTTTGCTTATATATATACCGTTCAGCGCGGTAGTTCGCACCTACCGCGCTGACCAATCACAGGCCTCCTGGGCATGTTGCTATGCAAGTTCGTGATGCGACCGGCGGCAGCCATCATCGGCGGTGTCCTGGCCTGGTTTCCTGTCCGTTTTCTTCCAAAGTCATTGTCTGGGAAGGGAATTTAATTACTGTGTGCAATAAAGGGCCTATCTACGTGTTTACAGGTGTGTGTTGCCAGAAGGGACAAAGGTTTGATCACCAGGTGTGACACACAAGGGTTTATCTTAGTCCCTACACTATCTAACAGTCGAACAATCCTGGTATGTTCACAGGTATACTCCTTAACCAACAAACCGGACTAAACACACAGAACTTATTACAAGTAGATTCCCTATCGCGCCAGTCGAATACCTACCTATACAGATCTACCTGACTCTAGATATGGCTTTACCCCACCGACATAACAATATATACACATATACACACATACACATACATACAGTACATGCTGTTAGGTCTGTGGGGAGGGGGGGGGGAGGGGGTAGATGATGAAATACCATCGTGGAGGGAGGATCGTATAGGTATAGCATTGAACATGGACGAGTAGAAGACATCTCGATGTATTAAGTAGGGAAACCAGAGCTTAAGTTGTTCACATGTCCTCACACGAGGGGTCGAGATAAGTCGCCCTATGGCAATTAGATATGGGTTAAGATTAGTTATTCCCCAGTATGTCATTGTCCTCTGTGGTTTTCCCCTTTGTTTTTGCAAATACCACAAGGCCAGCCATAAAAACCCTTGTTTCAACAACAATAACAACCGTCCATTAACCAACCATAACCGGCATAATTGCCGACAAAAGCCCGAACATTCTCGATCGGCAACTAAACCCCGCCTCCGAAGGATCATACCCGGCAGGCCACGTCCCGAGCTTTGTCATTGGTCGTGGAGACACGGGGTGATTCGATGGGGCGAGGGATTTGGCTCAAATACATACACACAGGAGAAAAGATAAAGAAAGTAAAATCCTTTAAAGAAAAGATAAAGAAAGTAAAAGTAAAATAAAATCCGAAAGCTCCGGATTTGGCCAGAGTGACGTCATCGAGAAGGTTCAGGAGGAAGGAAAAAGAAGAATCGCTCTCGCTCGGCTGGTTCTTGTGTGAGCAGGACAGGCGCGATATTGCTCTTGTGTTGTGTGGACTTTTGGTGCTTTGAAGGAGGTTGTTGCGGCCGTCAAAGAGGAGCAATAATGTGGCGGTTTGCGGGGCTCTTGGCGCTTCAGAGGGACTGAGAGCAAAAAGAGGGCAGTCTTCACAGCTTGCTCAACATTTTTATTCACCTTGCATTTATTTTCATCAAACCATTGTTGTTGATTTTCCTTGTCTTGTTTGCATGGTGTTGGGTTCGGGAATAAACCCGTGTGCTTCCGTCAAGGTGAGCATGAGCACCTCGCCGCCTTCTGTCCCACGCACACCATAAAAATAACCGCCAAGAATTCAGCCATTCACCTCGGAAATTAAAGACCGTCCGGCTATCCGTCCAAGGCTGGTGTTCATCGACCACGGACTTGACAATACCTACATACATATTGTTACATTTTTTTTTTTTTTGTATACAAAGTCGAGGCTCGTGTAACTGTAAGAGCTGACACATTAAACACAAAACAAGAACAACAGCAGAGGGCACTCTATGACCAGCGTCTTGCGACGCGGCTAAAAACATAAAATACAGGGAGCGGGAGACAAGAGGGCAAAGAGAGGGAAGCACAAGCACAACAACAGGAGAGAACAGGGACATCAGTAGATCTGTGGAAGAGAGAGGGTTGGGAACACAGAATAAAACAAATGGACACGACTAGGAATTTCAGGAATGATGTCGGAGATTGGAAGAGGTGGATTTGCGCTGTATTAACTGGGGTAAAAAAGATCAAGGTTTTGGATGGGGGAAGATAAGAGATGGTGGTGAACAGATGTTTTCACAAAAGATACACTCATTATACTCTGCAAAAACACACACATGTAGACATACATACACATAAACACATACATACACATGAACACATACACACACACACACACACACACACACACACTCATACACATTACACACACACATACACACACACACACATACATGCACACACACACACATACATACACACACACAGACAGACACACACACACACACAGACACACACACACAGACACACACATACACACACACATAAAGATACACACACACACACACACATACATACACACACACACACACACACACACATGAACACATACACACACACACACTCATACACATACACACACATACACACAAACACACACATACATGCACACACACACATACACACATAAACACATACATACACATGAACACACACACACACGCACACTCTCATACACATTACACACACATACACACACACATACATGCACACACACACATACACACACAGACACACACACATACACACACACACACACACACACACACACACAAAGATACACACACACACATACACAAATACATACACAAATACATACACATACATACACAAACACACACACACATACACACACACACACACACACACATACATACATACATACATACACACACACACACACACACTCATACACATTACACACACATACACACACACACATACATGCACACACACACACACACACACACACACATATATACACACAGACACACACATACACACACACATAAAGATACACACACACACATACATACACACACATACACACACACACACACACACATGAACACATACACACACACACACTCATACACATACACACACATACACACAAACACACACATACATGCACACACACACACACACGCACACACTCATACACATTACACACACATACACACACACATACACACACACACATACATGCACACACATACATGCACACGTGCTCTTTTTGAGAGGGTGTGCACCACCGATCTTTTGTGTTCCATTGGATGGCAAGAATTGAAATCAAGGTAGCGATCAGTGTGTGTAGGTTTTCTGTACACCGTTACCTTTAAGGCTCCTTTGGGATCCCTTGCGACGAGTGTATCCAGAAAGGGAAGGGCTCCATTTTTCTCCTCTTCAATGATGAAATTAATGGAGGAAAATTTTTATTTATGGTAAAAACAACAGGCTGAGACCGAGAGAACAACCAAAGGGTTTGTGTGTTCTCCCTTTTGTACCGGGGGTTTCACAGAGGGTCGGCAGAATTTTGAAATCGGCAGGAGTGAGGGTGAGTTTCACACCGGTTTTCACCCTTCGCCAAGCCCTCATGAGGGTCAAGGACAAGCTTCCGAGGAAGGATAGGTCAGGGGTGGTATATGTAGTGCCCTGTGGAGCTGAGTATGTGGGTGAAACCGGGAGGACCTTAGGTCAACGTATTGCTGAACACCAAAAAGCATTTGAATGTAATTTTCCCAGCAGATCTGCTATTGCCAAACACGGCCTTAAGGAAGGCCACACACCTTTATGGGATAGGGTTAATATTTTGGGTTCCACACCCAACAGAAACAGAAGACGTGTTTTGGAGGCTTGGCACACAGAAGAAACTGTTACCTCGATCACACAAGAGGTAGTTGACTTACCGGTAGCGTTTGACCCACTCTTGTGTAAACGAAGCAGGCATTCCGTACTTTGAACAACGAGTCCACATAATATGTCACACAAGGTTTTTATTCGGACAATTTGCCCCCTCCCCCTCCCCCCTCCCTGCAAACCACCCCTCTCCCAACCCCCCCCCCCCCTCCGCTTCCACCCCCCCTCTGGTTCCCCCCCATTCTATCCCCCCCTATAACCCCCCACCATCCCGCATTCCCGTTTACCACATAGGGCCACATGTGATGATCTTGATATTATGGCAATTTTATTTTATCTTTAAAAAAACAATAACAAAAAAACATTTTGCTTTAATATATTTGCAGTTTTAATTTAATTTACAATTTCATTGTTTACAAGTTTAACTTTTAATTAAGTGTAATTATTGTTCCTGATTTTCTAAAGACGAGTTATAATCCAGCATTGCTTACAGGATTATTTTGAACCGTTAATATGCGGTTGATTTTTGAATTTGGTCAGTAACGTCTCCGTTCACGAGAGCGGTGTGATACGGTTTCATTGGCTGTCCAGCTTTGCCCACCCCACTTTGCATATACCCCACCCACTTTGCATATAAGGGGATGTTGAGATGATTTTATCACTCTTGAGGAAGATTAATGGAGGCGTGTGGCTTCACATGTTGTTAATCGAAACGTTGAGTCATTGTTTGTTCAATTAAAGGTTGGAGATCTTACCATGGAGTCATTTGGATTTACTCCCAACCGCAAATCTTTGCTTATAATTATTGGCGAAAGCCATGGGCAGGACATTGCCAAGAGATGCCGTCATTACACCAACCTTGTGGAACGGACCGAAGTAACGAAGGCACATCTTCGGTTTAACCATCTCTGTTTGGAACAGAACATTCTTCCGAAGCCTCTTCGTTTCAGACCTCCCATGCCGGGTTTGAAAGCTAAGCAGATCATGCAGGCAACAGGACGGAGGTTTCTTCGTTTGCGCATTTCAAACTGCTACCATCGCCTCGCTAAACGGTATGACCATGTGCAACGGTTGGCTCGTACTATTGCGCCAAGACTACCTGGCGAGTTATGGGATCGAGTACAACGGAGAGCTCACACTTTCGCGGAGCACACTCGGACATCGGTGGGGAAACGGCATCAACGAAAGTTCACAGCATTGGTTGATGAAACCACACATCGCATGACTCCCGTCGTTGACGTGAACATTCTTCGGAACCGGTGGGTTGTTAACCGGTCGAGTACGCAGCTCTCGGAGGCACAAACCAGCTTGTTGCAGAAGGGCCTTAATTTTGCCATCACTCCCCGATTTGTTCCGAAAGACGCCATTGTATCACGGGTGGAATCTTCGATGATGAATCTTGATAACACCACCAAGAACGAAATCAGATCACGAGTGGCTGCTGTTTTACTTCGCCCTCCGCAATTTTCACGCAACAATTTCAATTTGGACCCGAAAGAACAACAAGCTTTACGAGAGTTACGCAACATGGATGACGTGGTGTTCTTACCAGCGGACAAAGGACGGGCAACGGTGCTCATGGATCGTCTTGTATACACCAACAAAATGCAGGATATGTTGGCTGACCAAAGTACTTATGAACGGTTAACCGCAGATCCAACGAAGAAGGAGGAACGAAGGTTAAACTCGATGCTTGCCAGATTAAAAGCGACTGGTAGACTATCAGCTGCGGCGTACAAACGTCTGTACAGCAGTAAGGGCGTGGCTCCCAGGGCATACGGGCTCCCGAAAGTGCACAAAGAGGGATTTCCGCTACGGTTAATCGTTTCCTGTATTAATGGTCCATCATATGCGCTATCCAAGTTTTTGGCAAACATTTTGAAGCATTTGGTGGGGACGACAGAGCGAACCGTGCACAATAGCACAGCATTTGCTGAAAGAGTGAAGCAGCTCACCATCGAGGCACACGAGACCATGGTTTCGTTTGATGTTGTGTCTTTATTTACCAACGTGCCCATAGCCCTGGCGATTGAGGTGGCAGACCGGCGTTTGATGGAAGATGATCGATGGAAAGAGACTGCGGGAGCTTTAAGCCCGATGGACCTCTGTGACATGCTTTCTACCTGCCTCTCTTCCACCTACTTTGTATTTAATGAGGTATATTACAAGCAGGTTTATGGCACCGCCATGGGTTCCCCGGTATCGGCTGTGATTGCCAACATGGTGATGGAGGATTTGGAGGAACGCACCATTCCAGCCCTGTTAGTGCAACCAGGTGCTTGGTTCCGGTACGTGGATGACACATTTGTCATCTGTCACTCTGATGAGGTGGGCATCATACATGAGACCATAAATAAAACTTTTTCCTCCATTAATTTCACCATTGAAGAGGAGAAAAATGGAGCCCTTCCCTTCCTGGATACACTCGTCGCAAGAGATCCCAAAGGAGCCTTAAAGGTAATGGTGTACAGAAAACCTACACACACTGATCGCTACCTTGATTTCAATTCTTGCCATCCAATGGAACACAAAAGATCGGTGGTGCACACGCTCTCAAAAAGAGCACGTGATTTACCATCCACCTTTGAAGACAAGATGAGTGAGGTGGACCATCTTCAAAATGTGTTAAGGGCAAATGGTTATCCTGATAGCTTGCTACCCAACAGGAAAACGATAAGGGCTTCCCCACACAACAGGCTGAGACCGAGAGAACAACCAAAGGGTTTGTGTGTTCTCCCTTTTGTACCGGGGGTTTCACAGAGGGTCGGCAGAATTTTGAAATCGGCAGGAGTGAGGGTGAGTTTCACACCGGTTTTCACCCTTCGCCAAGCCCTTATGAGGGTCAAGGACAAGCTTCCGAGGAAGGATAGGTCAGGGGTGGTATATGTAGTGCCCTGTGGTTGTGGAGCTGAGCATGTGGGTGAAACCGGGAGGACCTCAGGTCAACGTATTGCTGAACACCAAAAAGCATTTGAATGTAATTTTCCCAGCAGATCTGCTATTGCCAAACACGGCCTTAAGGAAGGCCACACACCTTTATGGGATAGGGTTAATATTTTGGGTTCCACACCCAACAGAAACAGAAGACGTGTTTTGGAGGCTTGGCACACAGAAGAAACTGTTACCTCGATCACACAAGAGGTAGTTGACTTACCGGTAGCGTTTGACCCACTCTTGTGTAAACGAAGCAGGCATTGCGTACTTTGAACAACGAGTCCACATAATATGTCACACAAGGTTTTTATTCGGACAATTTGCCTCCTCCCCCTCCCCCCCTCCCTCCCTCTCTCCAAACCACCCCTCTCCCAAACCCCCCCCCCCCCTCCGCTTCCACCCCCCCTCTGGTTTCCCCCGCCCCCCCCCCATTCTATCCCCCCCCCCCCCCCATTCTATCCCCCCCTATAACCCCCTACCATCCCGCATTCCCTTTTACCGCATAGGGCCACATGTGATGATCTTGATATTATGGCAATTTTATTTTATCTTAAAAAAAATAAAAAAAATAATAATAATGTTTGCTTTAATATATTTGCAGTTTCAATTTAATTTACAATTTAATTGTTTACAAGTTTAACTTTTAATTAAATGTAATTATTGTTCCTGATTTTCTAAACACTTGAGTTATAATCCAGCATTGCTTACAGGATTATTTTGAACCGTTAATATGCGGTTGATTTTTGAATTTGGTCAGTAACGTCTCCGTTCACGAGAGCGGTGTGATACGGTTTCATTGGCTGTCCAGCTTTGCCCACCCCACTTTGCATATACCCCGCCCACTTTGCATGTAAGGGGATGTTGAGATGATTTTATCACTCTTGAGGAAGATTAACGGAGGCGTGTGGCTTCACATGTTGTTAATCGAAACGTTGAGTCATTGTTTGTTCAATTAAAGGTTGGAGATCTTACCATGGAGTCATTTGGATTTACTCCCAACCGCAAATCTTTGCTTATATATATACCGTTCAGCGCGGTAGTTCGCACCTACCGCGCTGACCAATCACAGGCCTCCTGGGCATGTTGCTATGCAAGTTCGTGATGCGACCGGCGGCAGCCATCATCGGCGGTGTCCTGGCCTGGTTTCCTGTCCGTTTTCTTCCAAAGTCATTGTCTGGGAAGGGAATTTAATTACTGTGTGCAATAAAGGGCCTATCTACGTGTTTACAGGTGTGTGTTGCCAGAAGGGACAAAGGTTTGATCACCAGGTGTGACACACAA
>NW_027617288.1:0-85000 GCF_964187855.1 Myxine glutinosa | reverse complement strand
ATGGCCTGAGCACTTCGAACAGAGAGGACTGATTGGACTTAACTTAAAGAGAAAAAATTGGAGCTTAACGGAAGAAGAAGATCCCATGAGCGCTCCGCTCCCCTATGCCATCCATAATGGTACACTCTATCCATACACCACATCCTCCCTTCCGTGGATGTTCCACTAGTTACAAAATTATTTGAGTTGTTGTTGCTACAATACACACACACACACACACACACACACACACACACACACACACACACACACACACACACACACACACACACACACACAGACACACACACACACTTTTGAATTATTTATTAATGAAAAAGATTACGTGCGTACGTAATAAATAAACCAATCCCCGACACTGCACACCAATGCGAGAGCACCAGGTTGTGTTTAACACGTGCCTCTTTCGCTGTGGGTTGATATTGCGGTTGTGGTGTTTGGAAGATGTCTTACCTTCCACATCATCAGAACCACGGAATACATTTAAAACGTTAAAATAACAAAAGAAAAAGGATGAACAAAGACGAAAACGACGAACAATCAGGTTTGTTTTTGTTTTTTTATTGAGAAGGCTCGACGTGTCCAGATCATTGTCCCAGGTAAACTTCCGTGCGGCTCCACCCAACCATGGGAAGGTCGAGGACGAGGTGAGCAATGGACGCGTTGGATGCCAAAAGCATAAATCATCAGTCACAGGCAATTGATCGGGTAGTCATGACAACGTGAACATGTCCAAAACTGCAAACAGTGCACAAACAAACTAATCCCATTCCTCACCTCTTAACCCTCACCCCTAATTCCTCACCTCTTAACCCTCATCCCTAATTCCTCACCTCTTAACCCTCATCCCTAATTCCTCACCTCTTAACCCTCATCCCTACTTCCTCACCTCTTAACCCTCATCCCTAATTCCTCACCTCTTAACCCTCATCCCTAATTCCTCACCTCTTAACCCTCACCCCTAATTCCTCACCTCTTAACCCTCATCCCTAATTCCTCACCTCTTAACCCTCATCCCTAATTCCTCACCTCTTAACCCTCATCCCTAATTCCTCACCTCTTAACCCTCACCCCTAATTCCTCACCTCTTAACCCTCATCCCTAATTCCTCACCTCTTAACCCTCAACCCTAATTCCTCACCTCTTAACCCTCATCCCTAATTCCTCACCTCTTAACCCTCATCCCTACTTCCTCACCTCTTAACCCTCATCCCTACTTCCTCACCTCTTAACCCTCATCCCTACTTCCTCACCTCAACCCTCATCCCTACTTCCTCACCTCTTAACCCTCATCCCTACTTCCTCACCTCTTAATCCTCATCCCTACCCTACTTCCTCACCTCTTAACCCTCATCCCTACTTCCTCACCTCTTAACCCTCATCCCTAATTCCTCACCTCTTAACCCTCATCCCTACCCTACTTCCTCACCTCTTAACCCTCATCCCTACTTCCTCACCTCTTAACCCTCATCCCTAATTCCTCACCTCTTAATTCTCATCCCTACTTCCTCACCTCTTAACCCTCATCCCTACTTCCTCACCTCTTAACCCTCATCCCTACTTCTTCACCTCTTAACCCTCATCCCTACTTCCTCACCTCTTAACCCTCATCCCTAATTCCTCACCTCTTAATCCCTAATCCCCGATACCCGAACCCTTCGCCACGCTGGCCTCTCTCTGCTCCCACAACCCGTAGGGGGCAATCGTGCATCGTGTGAATACAAACGGGAGAATCCAATCGAGAAACTCACTTTACGATTATTCATCCGTCATTCCACAAAGCTCACCCTGAAGGAACTGCGCTCCAACGCGAGTCGAAAGAATTGACGCGACCAAAGACGGAATTCGTCCGAGTTGCTTTATTGAAACAAAACAGCTCAGGTATTCTGACAAGCCCGTTTATCGGGCAGCAATATATATACACATTTATGTCGGGAAGTTTGCCCGGCAAAAGCTATACCGGGCATGCCCGGGTGTCAAGGGCGAGCCTTGGAAAGGCGAGTCTGGACCTGCCCGGGCGTGTTTGGCTGCGGCCTGGCAAGTCGAGGCTGGGCGTGCCCGGGCGCTCTGGGCGAGCCCTGGAAAGGCGATAGCGGGCATGCCCGGACGCTCTGGGCGAGCCCTGGAAAGGCGATAGCGGGCATGTCCGGATGCTCTGGGCGAGCCCTGAAAAGGCGATAGCGGGCATGCCCGGACGCTCTGGGCGAGCCCTGGAAAGGCGAGAGCGGGCATGCCCGGGAAAGACGAGACCGGGCGTGCCCGGGAGGTTCGGGCGTGCCCGGGAACAGTGAGTCCGGGCATGCCCGGGAGAGGCGCGTCTGGCCGTGTTCTGGCCGGTGCAAGGCGATTGTGTGCATCCAGCGGTAACCGCTACACATGCCCCTCCAGAATCGACCTGCACCGGCAGGGTCAATTTAAGGGGGGTCCGGATGACCCGGCCGAAGCGACCCCTGGAGGGTCGTGGGGAGGGGTCCGACGTGGTGGTGGGTGGTCGAGCGGGGGGAACTGTGGACGGGGGGCGGCCTCGCCGCGGAGGAAGGGCCAACCGTGGTGGTCGGTCGACGTCCATGTGCGACGGTTTGAGGCGGTCCACAGAAATCCGGTCCGGCCGGCCGCCGAAGTCGACGATGAAAGACTTGTCGCCCCGTCGCAGGACCCGGAAGGGCCCGTCGTACGGCGGCCGGAGTGGCCCCCGGTGCGCGTCATGACGCACAAAGACGTACTCCGCTGTGCGAAGCGCCGGGGGGACGTAGGACTGGGGGCCACCGTGGCGGGACGTCGGCACGGGGGCAAATCGTCGGGCGGCCTCCTGGAGGTCCGAGCGCTGGCGAGCGGCGGACCAGGGACTGGTAGCGTCGGGCACGAATTCGCCCGGGACGCGGAGCGTTTGGCCGTAGACGAGCTCGGCGGCGGACGCCTGGAGGTCTTCCTTGGGGGCCGTGCGAAGGCCCAAAAGGACCCACGGCAGCCGGTCGGCCCAACCGTCGTCTTGAAGGCCGGCCATGAGTGCGGCCTTCATGGAGCGGTGAAACCGCTCGCACAACCCGTTGGCTTGGGGGTGGTAGGCCGTGGTGCGGTGCAGCGTGACCCCCAACGAACGGGCGACCGCGCCCCAAAGCTCAGACGTGAACTGTGGGCCGCGGTCGGACGAGATGTCCGCTGGTGCGCCGAAGCGCGCGACCCAGGTGGCGATGAACGCCTGCGCCACGTCGGCGGTGGTGGTGGAGGCGAGGGGCACGGCCTCCGGCCACCTGGTGGTCCTGTCCACCATGGTGAGCAGGTGGGTGAACCCCCGCGAGGGGGGCAGGGGACCCACCAGGTCCACGTGGACGTGGTCGAAACGCCGTTCAGGCACAGCGAAAGGTGCCAGCGGGGCCTGGGTGTGGCGGTGGACCTTGACCCGCTGGCAGGCCGTGCAGGCGTTGGCCCAGTCGCGGATGTTTCGTCGAAGGCCGTGCCAGACGAAACGCGCCGACACCAGCTTCTGAGAAGCTTTCCGGCCCGGGTGAGAAAGGCCGTGGATGGAGGCGAAGATGCGGCGCTGCCAGGAAACGGACACGATGGGGCGAGGCTGGCCCTGGGAGACGTCGCAGAGCAGGACGGTGCCCGCGAAGGGAATGTCGGCCAGGCGGAGGCCCGTGTCCACCGCACGGAGTGCCTGCACCGAGGCGTCGGTGGTCTGGTCGGCCGCCATGAGCGCGAAGTCCACGCCGAGGTGGACCGCGTTCGCGCTGGCCCGAGAAAGACAGTCGGCCACGGCGTTGTCTTTGCCGGCGACGTGCCGGATGTCCGTGGTGAACTCCAACACGGCGGAGAGGTGACGCTGCTGGCGGGCCGACCACGGCTCCGTGACCTTAGCCATTGCGTAGACCAACGGCTTGTGGTCGACGAAAGCCGTGAACGGGCGGCCCTCCAGGAGGTGTCGGAAATGGCGAACGGCCAGGAATAGCCCGAGCAGCTCGCGGTCGAACGTGCTGTAGTTTAACTCGTTCGGCCGGAGTTGCCGGCTGAAAAAAGCGAGTGGCTGCCAAACCCCGTCCACCCATTGCTCATGGACGGCGCCCACCGCGTAGTTGGAGGCGTCCGTAGTGAGGGCGATGGGCGCGTTGAGCACCGGGTGAGCCAGCAGCGTTGCGTCGGCGAGGGCCCGTTTGGCGCTGGCGAAGGCCGCGTCCATGGCCGCGGACCAAACAATGTCATGCTTGGCCGGCTTGCCCCGGAGGGCCTCGTAAAGGGGCCGCATGAGCTGAGCAGCGCTGGGCACGAATCGGTGATAAAAATTCACCATGCCGAGGAACTCTTGGAGGGCCTTGATGGAACGGGGACGCGGGAACGTGGTGATGGCCTCGACCTTGGTCGGCAGCGGCACGGCCCCGGTCTTGGTGATGCGGTGGCCCAAAAAGTCAACGGTCGTCGCGCCGAAGTGGCATTTGACCGGGTTGACAATTAAGCCGTGCTCGCTGAGGCGACCGAACAGTGTTCGGAGGTGGAGGAGGTGCTCGGCGCGGGACGTACTGGCGACGAGGATATCGTCCAGATAGACGAAAAGAAACGGCAGGTCGCGCAGCACGCCGTCCATCAAGCGCTGGAACGCCTGGGCCGCGTTCTTGAGGCCAAACGGCATCCGCAAAAATTCGAACAGGCCGAACGGCGTGATGACGGCCGTCTTCGGGACGTCGGCCGCCCGGACAGGTACCTGGTGGTAGCCCCGTATCAGGTCAATTTTCGAAAAGATGACCCGTCCCGCCAAACGGGCGGAAAAGTCCTGAATATGCGGGATCGGGTACCTGTCGGGGGTGGTAGCGTCGTTGAGATGGCGGTAGTCGCCACACGGGCGCCATCCACCCCCCGGCTTTGGCACGATGTGCAGTGGCAAGGCCCACGCGCTATCGGAGCGCCGCACGATGCCGAGGTGCTCCAACGCGTCGAACTCGGCCTTCGCCACGGCGAGCTTGGCCGGGTCGAGGCGGCGGGCCCTGGCGTAGACCGGCGGGCCCGTAGTGGGTATGTGGTGCTCGATCCTGTGCCGCACCGCGACGGCCGAAAACGTCGGCCGCGTGAGGGCCGGGAATTCCACGAGCAGGCGAGCGAACTCGTTCGCTGCCGGGAGGGCACACGCCAGTTCGGTCGGCACGGAGCTGCTCATCATGCACGCCAGGGAGCTGAAGGTCTCGGCGTTGACAAGGCGACGACGTTTGATGTCGACCAGCAGCCCGTGCGCACAGAGGAAGTCGGCGCCCAGCAAAGCCATGGGGACGCAGGCGGTCACAAAAGTCCATTGAAAACGCTGGCTGCCGAAGCAGAGGGTGACGACGCGTGGGCCGAAAGTGCGTATGGCCGAGCCATTAGCAGCGACCAAAGAGGGGCCGCAAACGGCGTCCCGCCTGTCCTGCTCGGAGGCGGGTATGACGCTCAGTTGGGCGCCGGTGTCACACAGGAAACGCCGCCCAGACGCTTTGTCCCGAATAAACAGCAAGTTGCCCGAGTGGCCGGCGCTCATGGCTGGGAATGAACGCCGGCCCGGCCGTTTCCCGACCTACCGAAAGTGCACGGGGGCCGGCACACGTCCGAGCCTCGTGTCCGAACCTGGCGTGGTAATAACACCACGCCCGGTCAGGTGGAGGCCCCGGCCGTCGTGTCGGAAGTGCGGCGGTGCGGCGTGGCGGCCGCCAGTTGCACCGGCAGTTCGGCCTCCAACCGCGCAGGGCGCTCGGGTGTCGTGGGCGTCGCCTCGGACGGCGGCGGGCTCCAGGTAATCGCGCCGATGTGCTGGCCCGCCGAGGAGATCTTATCGGCTTCCCTGGCGAGGGCGCGGGAATCCGTGATCAACGTGCCAGCCAGGGCGAGGCGTACCGGGTGAGGCAGCTGGCGAAGGAACAGCTCGCGGAACAGAAAATCCGGAGAGTGCTCACTGAGCAACGAGAGCATATAGTCCATGTGCTCTGACGGGCGCGTGTCGCCGAGCTCGGGCAGAGCGAGCAGGCGCCGTGCGCGTGCTGCCGGTGAGAGGGCGAAAGCGTCGAGGAGGAGTGTCTTCAGCGCGTCGTATTTGTCAGCAGCCGGCGGGTGCTCGAGGAGGCTCAAGGCGCGGGCCGCGGTGGCGGAACCGAGCGCCGCCACAACATGGTGGAAGCGGGTGTCGTCCGCGGTGATGCCTCGCAGGGCGAACTGAGAGTCCGCCTGAGTGAACCAAACAGCCGCGTGAGCCTCCCAGAAGGTAGGCAGTTTAAGCGTCACTGCCGTATCCATGTCGGTAGGTCACCAATGAAGGAACTGCGCTCCAACGCGAGTCGAAAGAATTGACGCGACCAAAGACGGAATTCGTCCGAGTTGCTTTATTGAAACAAAACAGCTCAGGTATTCTGACAAGCCCGTTTATCGGGCAGCAATATATATACAGATTTATGTCGGGAAGTTTGCCCGGCAAAAGCTATACCGGGCATGCCCGGGTGTCAAGGGCGAGCCTTGGAAAGGCGAGTCTGGACCTGTCCGGGCGTGTTTGGCTGCGGCCTGGCAAGTCGAGGCTGGGCGTGCCCGGACGCTCTGGGCGAGCCCTGGAAAGGCGAGAGCGGGCATGCCCGGACGCTCTGGGCGAGCCCTGAAAAGGCGATAGCGGGCATGCCCGGACGCTCTGGGCGAGCCCTGGAAAGGCGATAGCGGGCATGCCCGGACGCTCTGGGCGAGCCCTGGAAAGGCGATAGCGGGCATGCCCGGACGCTCTGGGCGAGCCCTGGAAAGGCGAGAGCGGGCATGCCCGGACGCTCTGGGCGAGCCCTGAAAAGGCGATAGCGGGCATGCCCGGACGCTCTGGGCGAGCCCTGGAAAGGCGATAGCGGGCATGCCCGGACGCTCTGGGCGAGCCCTGGAAAGGCGATAGCGGGCATGCCCGGACGCTCTGGGCGAGCCCTGGAAAGGCGAGAGCGGGCGTGCCCGGGAACAGTGAGTCCGGGCATGCCCGGGAGAGGCGCGTCTGCCCGTGTTCTGGCCGGTGCAAGGCGATTGTGTGCATCCAGCGGTAACCGCTACAACCTTCACGTTCATGTCACTCCTCACGTTCACGTCAATCTCACTCCTCACGTCAATCTCATCCCTCGCGTTCACGTCAATCTCACTGCTCACGTTCACGTCAATCTCACTCCTCACCCCTCACGTCAATCTCACCTCTCACGTTCACGTCAATCTCACTCCTCACCCTCACCTCAATCTCACTCCTCACATTCACGTCAATCTCACTCACATTCACGTCAATCTCACTGCTCACGTTCACGTCAATCTCACTCCTCACCCCTCACGTCAATCTCACCTCTCACGTTCACGTCAATCTCACTCCTCACCCTCACCTCAATCTCACTCCTCACGTTCACGTCAATCTCACCCCTCACGTTCACGTCAATCTCACTCCTCACCCTCACCTCAATCTCACGATTCTCACCCCTCACGTTCACCTCAATCTCGGACTTGATCCGGTCCGGTTCGCTCCCCATTCCATCCCATAACCCTCACGACCTTTGGCCGAATGAAGGAAAGATCTTGGGTACGCACGACGAGGCCGTTTGTTCCACCCTCGTGTGCGCTGTCATTTACAATGGTAACGGGTTTCTGAAGAAACATCCATTTTTCTTTCCTTCAATCATAAAGTGCTTATCTCGAGGTCCGAGGATAGTGTTTGCATTTCAACAGAACACACGGATGGATGCTCAGGTATTGTGGTACACGCTGGTACTGTGGGACACACTGGTATTGTGGGACACACTGGTACTGTGATACACACTGGTACTGTGGGACACACTGGTACTGTGATACACACTGGCACTGTGGGACACACTGGTACTGTGGGACACACTGGTACTGTGGGACACACTGGTACTGTGGGACACACTGGTACTGTGATACACACTGGTACTGTGGGACACACTGGTACTGTGGGACACACTGGTACTGTGATACACACTGGTACTGTGGGACACACTGGCACTGTGGGACACACTGGCACTGTGGGACACACTGGTACTGTGATACACACTGGTACTGTGGGACACACTGGTACTGTGGGACACACTGGTACTGTGATACACACTGGTACTGTGATACACACTGGTACTGTGGGACACACTGGCACTGTGGGACACACTGGCACTGTGGGACACACTGGCACTGTGGGACACACTGGTACTGTGGGACACACTGGTACTGTGGGACACACTGGTACTGTGGGACACACTGGTACTGTGATACACACTGGTACTGTGGGACACACTGGTACTGTGGGACACACTGGCACTGTGGGACACACTGGTACTGTGGGACACACTGGTACTGTGATACACACTGGTACTGTGGGACACACTGGTACTGTGGGACACACTGGTACTGTGATACACACTGGTACTGTGGGACACACTGGTACTGTGGGACACACTGGCACTGTGGGACACACTGGCACTGTGGGACACACTGGCACTGTGGGACACACTGGCACTGTGGGACACACTGGTATTGTGGGACACACTGGTACTGTGGGACACACTGGTATTGTGGGACACACTGGTACTGTGGGACACACTGGTACTGTGGGACACACTGGTACTGTGGGACACACTGGTACTGTGATATGCACGTGCTTGATCGTTTACTCAGGGATCATCATCAGACTCGTCTCCATCCTTCATTGCGGATTAGAAATAATGTTCCACAAACAGAACCATATTACAATCGCTGAGAACAATAAACAAAGAAAAGGAAGACGAGGGAAGAAGCACTGGGTTGAAGGTTCCCTTGGTGAACAAGTCGCTTTTATAAAGAAAACGAATAAACATTCTGTAAACAAAGACAAGCAGATAAAACGGGGTGAAAACATGTTTGAATCCAAGCAATAAGTGAAACTCCAATCGATGTGATGAAATGGAGGGGTCGATGTGAGGAGATGAAGGGGTCGATGTGAGGAGATGAAGGGGTCGATGTGAGGAGATGAAGGGGTCGATGTGAGGAGATGAAGGGGTCGATGTGATGAAATGGAGGGGTCGATGTGAGGAGATGAAGGGGTCGATGTGAGGAGATGAAGGGGTCAATGTGAGGAGATGAAGGGGGCAATGTGAGGAGATGAAGGGGTCGATGTGATGAAATGGAGGGGTCAATGTGAGGAGATGAAGGGGTCAATGTGAGGAGATGAAGGGGTCGATGTGAGGAGATGAAGGGGTCAATGTGAGGAGATGAAGGGGGCAATGTGAGGAGATGAAGGGGGCAATGTGAGGAGATGAAGGGGTCAATGTGAGGAGATGAAGGGGTCAATGTGAGGAGATGAAGGGGTCAATGTGAGGAGATGAAGGGGTCAATGTGAGGAGATGAAGGGGGCAATGTGAGGAGATGAAGGGGGCAATGTGAGGAGATGAAGGGGGAAATGTGAGGAGATGAAGGGGTCAATGTGAGGAGATGAAGGGGTCAATGTGAGGAGATGAAGGGGTCAATGTGAGGAGATGAAGGGGTCAATGTGAGGAGATGAAGGGGTCAATGTGAGGAGTTGAAGGGGGCAATGTGAGGAGATGAAGGGGGCAATGTGAGGAGATGAAGGGGGCAATGTGAGGAGATGAAGGGGGCAATGTGAGGAGATGAAGGGGTCAATGTGAGGAGATGAAGGGGTCAATGTGAGGAGATGAAGGGGTCAATGTGAGGAGATGAAGGGGTCGATGTGAGGAGATGAAGGGGTCAATGTGAGGAGTTGAAGGGGTCAATGTGAGGAGATGAAGGGGTCGATGTGAGGAGATGAAGGGGTCGATGTGATTAGATTGAGAGGTCGATCTGGCAAAACAGACGATGGGTGATCCCATAGCAAACCAGATCACACGGACCATTGAGAAAACAATGATAGAAGTCACGTGACGCTAAGAACATGCATGACCCTTAAAGACCCGCGGCCTTGGGTGTCGTGGTTGGACCTCGTGCTTCAATATGTTTTCACTAACATTAAACGGTTGAAAGTTCCAAAGGAAATGTTCATAAAGTCCTTCCGAAACGGAGTTGACATTAAAGGGCATTTTATTCAGGGTGAATCCCGTCCTGGGACTTGAGTGCCAAGTTGGAATCCCGTCCTGGGACATGAGTGCCAAGTTGGAATCCCGTCCTGGGACTTGAGTGCCAAGTTGGAATCCCGTCCTGGGACATGAATGCCAAGTTGGAATCCCGTCCTGGGACATGAGTGCCAAGTTGGAATCCCGTCCTGGGACTTGAGTGCCAAGTTGGAATCCCGTCCTGGGACATGAGTGCCAAGTTGGAATCCCGTCCTGGGACTTGAGTGCCAAGTTGGAATCCCGTCCTGGGACATGAATGCCAAGTTGGAATCCCGTCCTGGGACATGAGTGCCAAGTTGGAATCCCGTCCTGGGACTTGAGTGCCAAGTTGGAATCCCGTCCTGGGACTTGAGTGCCAAGTTGGAATCCCGTCCTGGGACTTGAGTGCCAAGTTGGAATCCCGTCCTGGGACATGAGTGCCAAGTTGGAATCCCGTCCTGGGACATGAGTGCCAAGTTGGAATCCCGTCCTGGGACATGAGTGCCAAGTTGGAATCCAGTCCTGGGACTTGAGTGCCAAGTTGGAGTACCTCCTCCTCCTCTACCTCACCCTCCTCTTTCTCATCGCAAGTTGTACCCATTGTCCCACAAGTTGTACCCATTGTCCCACGGGTTGTACCCATTGTCCCACGGGTTGTACCCATTGTCCCACGGGTTGTACCCATTGTCCCCGTGTTTTACCCCTTGCCCCACGTGTGGAACGCATTGCCCCCGTGTTGTACCCATTGCCCCCGTGTTGTACCCATTGCCCCCGTGTTGTACACATTGCCCCCGTGTTTTACCCCTTGCCCCACGTGTGGAACCCTTTGCCCCACGTGTTGTACCCCTTGCCGCCCGTGTTGTACCCCTTGCCCCACGTGTTGTACCCCTTGCCCCCCGTGTTGTACCCCTTGCCCCACGTGTTGTACCCCTTGCCCCACGTGTTGTACCCCTTGCCCCACGTGTTGTACCCCTTGCCCCACGTGTTGTACCCCTTGCCCCACGTGTTGTACCCCTTGCCCCACGTGTTGTACCCCTTGCCCCACGTGTTGTACCCCTTGCCCCACGTGTTGTACCCCTTGCCCCACGTGTTGTACCCCTTGCCCCACGTGTTGTACCCCTTGCCCCACGTGTTGTACCCCTTGCCCCACGTGTTGTACCCCTTGCCCCACGTGTTGTAAGCCTTGCCCCACGTGTTGTACCCCTTGCCCCCCGTGTTGTACCCATTGCCCCCGTGTTGTACCCATTGTCCCACGTGTTGTACCCATTGCCCCACATGTTGCACCCATTGTCCCACGTGTTGTATCCATTGTCCCATAGTTTGTACCCATTGTCCCATCTCATGTGTTGTACGTTGTAGCCAATATTGCACATGGCCTTGTCTTGTCTTTTCCTGGTCCTTGATTGGGTGTGAAACATTTACATCACATGCGTTTCAACAAATCACGGACACCAGTGGTCAAAACAAGGCCTCGACATTGCGTCATCGTCGCCTCGTTCCCGGGCGATGCACCTAACAGCATTTGTTGCTTCCGACCCCGGTCACACGACGTCCAATCCTTCAATCCCGCGGCCATTTCCGAAGCAGCTTTTCCATATTTGTGTCCACCAGGGATACAAAACCGTCTGACTGGTTCCACCTGCTTTCACGGACAGCTTTGCTCTCAGTCAACGGATGCCAATGGAAGTGACCTGGGAAGAGAATGAAAGACAAAGGGAAGGGTCTTGCATCACAGATTTTATGATGGCGTAAAGAAGTGAAAATTCCAACACTGATCATCCTCACATTTTGTGATCTCAACAGCACACGGTCTGCCCACTAGCTATGACAGCCAGGTGTACACAGGTTGTTGATTAATTAAAGCAAGTTACACAATCCCTGAATTCCAGACGGAACCTGGCAAAAAGACGTACATGCAGGTCAGAGCAAGTACGTTTCTGTTGAATCATGGTCGGGCAGAGCCAGCGGGGACGCAGCCATTCTTCCGGGTCCCCTTGTTGTTGAGCCCCATGGAGGCACACAAGAGGGAGTTGAAGTTGGAGGAAAAGGAAGAGTGCGTGGAATCCAGGGAGTGTGCGAAGAAGCAGAGTAGGATTGAGACACGAGCGAAGACGATGAGGAAAAAGGGGGGGATGGAGGTGGAGGAGAACTGGAGCTGAGGAACTGTTAGGGGGAGAGAGATCGGTCATGAAAAGGTGAGTATCACGATGGGAAGGTGAGACTGGTGAATATTACTCAAAACGAAGGAAAGACAGGTGAGTATTACTTAAAGGAAGGAGAGACAGGTGAGTATTACTGAAGGGTCGAAGAGAAAGGTGACGTGGATGGGAAATTGGGTGGTTCTACATGACATGTGCACAGGATGGAGGGAGGGAGTGATAGAAAGGTGTTGAGGAAGGGGAGCAAAAAAGAAAAAGGAAGTAGGGGAGAGGAGGGAAGGACAGGAAATGTTTAACGAGAAGAGGTGAGGGGTGGGATGACACCATTTCACCTGTATTAAATTGTACAGACATGTATGTCACTCAAACAGGTGGAATGGTGTTTCATCGACATGATCAAGATGAGTGGAAGCTCGTGGGAAAAATACCAGGGTAGGAAAAAACAAGAAGAAAGAGACAATGTCTTTGTCCAAAAAAAAAAAAAAGTTTAAAAAACAAGACTCAAAGTCTCACAGTGGCCGAGCCGGGCTTGTTTGATACTTAAAGTTGAAGAGGATAGAATGATCTGGGTGGAGGTACAAAAAAAATGAATGAATAATCGTTTTAAGGCCATTTTACCCGCGAGAGCGGGGGTTAGCCTTGCGGGCCCCATGACAATCATGGTTCTGTGGTGCGGGAGCACACACGTTGAACAAAGGTAGGCCACAACGCTTTGGTTATCATCGAGCTCTTTATTCATTGCTCACTCATCCGCACTGGAGCGCTTCGGGCTGCGCGCCCGGTGTATATCCCGCGGCCACGCCTACCCCTCGGGCGTGGCCGCCGCCCACTTGGTGCGTGGAATGATGCCCTCACGCCAGTGAGCTTTCGTGTCCGCCACACGCGCTCCCCCAGAATTCCCGTGCACCTGGAGGGCCAGTTTGTGGGGCAACCGGATGACCCGGCCGAAGCGCCCTCTGGCGACTGGCGGCGTCCGGGGTGCAGGGATGCCTCCGGTTGCACCCGGGATGGGTGCAGGACCGGGGGGCTGCGTGCCGGCGGGCCTGGGCGGTGCCGGGGGTCCGCCCGCAGGGGGGCGGCCCTGACGCGGGGGCCGAGCCACCGGCGGTGGGTGGTCCACGTCGAGGTGGGCCGGCTTGAGGCGATCCACCAAGACGCGGTCGGGTGTGCCGCCGATGTCCAAGGTGAAATGTTTCACCCCGGTCTCCAGCCCGCGGAAAGGCCCGTCGTACGGGGGCCGCAGTGGTGTCCGGTGGGCGTCGTGCCGGACGAAGACGTACTCCGCGGTGCGAAGCTCCGGGGCGACGTGCATAGGCGGGTGCCCGTGGTGCGCCGTCGGCACCGGGGCGAACCTCCGGGCGGAGTGCTCCTGCGCCGCGGACCATGGTGCCGTGGGGTAGGGGAGGAACTCGCCCGGCACCCGCAGCGGCTGTCCGAAGACCAACTCTGCCGCGGATGCGCGCAGGTCGTCCTTGGGCGCCGTCCGGAGGCCCAGCAGGACCCAGGGGAGCCTGTCGACCCAGCCGCCGTCGCGGAGGGTGGCCCGGAGCGCGGCCTTCAACGAGCGGTAGAACCGCTCGCACAGGCCGTTGGCCTGGGGGTGGTAGGCCGTGGTTCGGTGCAGCTGGACCCCGAGCCCCCGCGCGACCGCCCCCCAGAGCTCCGAGGTGAACTGGGGGCCACGGTCGGACGAGATGTCCGAGGGGGCGCCGAACCGGGCGACCCAGGTGGCGATGAACGCCTGCGCGATGTCCGCCGCCGTCGTTGCCGCCAAAGGCACGGCCTCCAGGCACCGGGTGGTGCGGTCCACCATGGTGAGGACATGGGTGAAGCCCCGCGAGGGGGGCAGAGGTCCCACCAGGTCCACGTGCACGTGGTCGAACCTACGTGCCGGCACCGTAAACGGGGCCATTGGGGCCTGGGTGTGCCGGTGCACCTTCGCGCGCTGGCACGCGAGGCACGTCCTGGTCCAGCCGCGGACGGCCTTCCGGAGGCCATGCCAGACAAACTTGTCGGCGACCAACCTCTGGGAGGCCTTTGTGCCCGGGTGGGACAGGCCGTGGATGGCGTCAAAAACCTGGCGCTGCCAGCCCGCGGGCACGATGGGGCGAGGCCGCCCGAGGGAGATGTCACACAAGAGGGCCGCGCCATCGAACGGCACCTCGGTGACGCGGAGGCCCGTGACGGCGGTCCGCAAGGCCTGGACGCCGGGGTCGGCGGCCTGGTCCGCCGCCATCCAGGCATAGTCGATGCCAAGGTGGACTGCGTGGGCGACGGACCGGGAAAGGCAATCCACCACCGGGTTGTCCTTCCCCGCGACGTGCCGGATGTCCGTCGTGTACTCGGACACGGCCGAGAGGTGACGCTGCTGCCGGGCCGACCACGGCTCGGCGACCTTGCCCATCGCGAAAACCAGTGGCTTGTGGTCGACGAAGGCCGTGAACGCATGGACCTCGAGCAGATGGTGGAAGTGCCTGACCGCCAGGTGAAGCCCGAGCAACTCGCGGTCGAAGGTACTATAGCGGCGTTCGGGCGGGCGAAGCTGCCGGCTGAAGAACGCCAACGGTTGCCAGGCACCACGCACCCATTGCTTGTGCACCGTACCCACCGCGTAGTCCGAGGCGTCGGTGGTGAGGGCGATCGGTGCATCGGGCGCCTGGTGCGCGAGCATGGTGGCGTTAGCCAAGGCGAGCTTCACGCCCGCGAACGCCGCGTCCATCTGCTCGGTCCAGGTAACGTCACCTTTGCCCGGCTTGCCCCGGAGGGCCTCGTGCAAGGGGCGCAGGAGCTGGGCGATGCGGGGCAGGAACCGATGGTAAAAGTTTACCATGCCCAGGAACTCCTGGAGCCCCTTGATCGTGCGGGGGCGCGGAAACCCCTTCACCGCCTCCACCTTGGCCGGTAGGGGGACGGCCCCGTGCCTGGTGACGCAGTGCCCCAAAAAGTCGATGTCGGCGATGCCGAACCGGCACTTGGCGGGGTTCACGATGAGGCCATGCTGGCCCAGACGTTCGAAGAGCGTGCGGAGATGGTGTAGGTGCTCTTCGCGGGATGCGCTGGCGACGAGGATGTCGTCCAGGTACACGTAGACGAAATCCAAGTCGCGCAAGACGCTGTCCATTAGGCGCTGGAACGCCTGAGCCGCATTCTTCAAACCGAAGGGCATCCGAAGAAATTCGAAAAGGCCGAACGGCGTGATGACCGCCGTCTTCGGGATGTCCTCCGGCCTGACGGGGACCTGATGGTAGCCGCGTATGAGGTCCACCTTCGAAAAGAAGGACATGCCCGCCAACCGGGTGGAGAAGTCCTGGATGTGGGGGACGGGGTAGCGGTCGGGGGTGGTGGCGTCGTTGAGGCGCCGGTAGTCCCCGCATGGTCGCCATCCCCCGCCGGGCTTTGGCACGATGTGAAGCGGCGACGCCCAAGCACTCTCGGAGCGCCGCACGATGCCGAGCCGCTCCAGCGTAGCGAACTCCGCTTTAGGTACGGCGAGCTTCGTCGGCTCGAGGCGGCGTGCCCAGGCGTAGACCGGTGGCCCGGCGGTGGGGATGTGGTGTTCCACCCCGTGCTTGACGGCCCCCGCCGAGAAGGTGGGCCGCGTGAGGGCCGGGAAACCCGCGAGGAGGCGGGTGAATTTGTTCGCTGCCGGAAGCATACAGATGAACCTGGCCGGAACCGAACCGCTCAGCAAGCCGCCCGGCGAGCCGCTCGATGAGCCGCTCCGGGAGCTGCTCAACGAGGCGGGCAGCGCGCAAGCGAGCGAGCTGAATGTCTCAGCCTGGACAAGCCTTCTGTGCTTGACGTCCACCAGTAGACCATTGGCACACAGGAAGTCCGCGCCGAGCAGTGCCATAGGCACGTCGGCAGTGACGAACGACCATCGGAAAACCTGCCCTCCGAACCGCAGAGAAAGGCAGCATTTTCTGTACGTGTGAATGGACGTACCGTTTGTGGCAAGCAGCGCGGGGCCCCGGCCCGCGGACTGCTTGTTGGACGTACTGGCGGGAACGACAATCACCTGCGCTCCCTTGTCGCACAGGTAACGGCGCCCGGATAAGGTGTCCGTGATGAACAACAGGCTGCCAGTATGGCCGACACTCATGGCAGGAAGCGAGCGCCCGCCTAGTTGATTCCCGACCTGCCAAAAGTACAAGGCGGGCAGGGCAACAGGACCTGGCCTTGTGGCCGAATCTGGCATGGAAATGGCACCAGGTCTGGCCCGGTGGTGATCGCCACACCGGTTGCGACGACGGTGGTGGGCGGGGCGTGGCGGCGGCCACGCACGGATCCGCCAAACCTACGCCGCGCTCGGAAGGAACCGAACGCCATGCCACGCGGCGATCCGCCAAACCTACGCCGTATTCGGGAGGATCCAAACGCCATGCCACGTGGCGATCCGCCAAACCTACGCCATGCTCGGAAGGATCCGAACCACCCGCGCCGTGTGCAGCGCCGGGACCCACGACGGCCGTGCTATATGCCGGCCACGCGTCGTGGGCTGCGAAATACTTGTCTGTCTCCCTGGCCAGAGCCCGCGGTTCCGTAATGGTCGACCCGGCAAATGCGAGCCGCACCTGTACAGGCAGCGCACAGAGGAAGAGAGCACGGAACAGGAAATCCGCACGGCCGTCGCCGAGCAGGGCTAGCATGTAATCCATGCGGGCGGACGGGCGTGTGTCGCCGAGGGCGGGAAGGTGCAAAAGACGGTCGGCCTCTGGGAGGCCAAACGTATCGAGGAGCAGCTGCTTGAGCGCCGCGTACTTGCCCTCGTCCGGCGGGTGCCGGAGGAAGGACACGACGCGCACGGCCGTGCCGGAGCCAAGGGCAGCGACCACGTAGACGTACCTCGTGTCGTCTGCCGTGACGCCCCGGAGCTGGAATTGGGCCTCGGCTTGAAGAAACCAGGTGTTGGCCTGCGCTTCCCAGAACTCCGGCAGCTTGATCGCGTTGATGACCATTGCGCGTTCGGGGGTTCAACTACGGTTGAACCAGTCGGAGGTCACCAATGTGGTGCGGGAGCACACACGTTGAACAAAGGTAGGCCACAACGCTTTGGTTATCATCGAGCTCTTTATTCATTGCTCAATCATCCGCACTGGAGCGCTCCGGGCTGCGCGCCCGGTGTATATCCCGCGGCCACGCCTACCCCTCGGGCGTGGCCGCCGCCCACTTGGTGCGTGGAATGATGCCCTCGCGCCAGTGAGCTTTCGTGTCCGCCACAGTTCCCTGTTTGAGGCAATGTTTTTATGGCCGGATGCCCTTCCTGATGCCAACCCTTGGTCACGCTCTTACGATGTGCAGGGATACGGTGTAATAATAATAATAATTCATTTATTTTGTATAGCGCTTTTCATGAAGCCCAAAGGCGCTTTGACAGAGTGCAAAACATAATGCATAACAAAACATGAAAACAACAATTGCAAAAAGACAAGAATCAATAGGGAAATATTTAAAGCAAAAGGAGGGAGAAGGAGAAGTGATAGTCAGGGGTTAGATGCTGTGGGTTGAATGTTGAATGCAGTGCTGAACAGGTGGGTCTTGAGTGATGTTTTGAATGTGGTGAGTGAGGAGGAGTCTCTGATGGTGTGAGGTAGTGAGTTCCAGAGGGTGGGAGCAGCGATGGAGAAGGCCCTGTCCCCCCAGGATCTGAATTTGGTCCGGATGGGGGGGGGGGGGGTCAGGAGGTTGGTACCAGCAGAGCGGAGGTTGCGGGTGGGAGTGTGTCTGGAGAGGAGGTCAGCCAGGTAGGATGGGGCCAGGTTATGGAGGGCTTTGTAGGTCAAGAGGAGGATTTTGTACTGGATTCTCTGGGAGATGGGGAGCCAGTGAAGCTTGTAAAGGACGGGGGTGATGTGGTCACGGGTCCGGGAATGGGTGAGTAGACGGGCAGCGGAGTTCTGAATGTATTGGAGTTTATTGGTGATTGTTGAGGGTGAACCATAGAGGACGCTATTGCAGTAGTCCAGACGGGAGGTGATGAAGGCGTGGATGAGGGTTTCTGCAGCCGTGGAGGAGAGGGATGAGCGGAGACGGGCGATGTTTTTCAGGTGAAAGAAGGCTGTCTTTGTGATCTGTTTAGTGTATTTGTCGAAGGAGAGGGTTTGGTCAAAGATGACGCCAAGATTCCGGATGAGAGAGGAGGTGGATACTGGGATACCGTCGATGTTGAGGGCAAAGTTATGGGTGGATTTTGTGAGCGTTTTTGGGCCAATGATGATTATTTCAGATTTATCACAGTTAAGTTTGAGGAAGTTGATTTGAAGCCAGGATTTTATTTCAGAGATGCAGTTTGTCAGGATAGAGTGGGTGTCGGTGGAGACGGACTTGGTGGAGATGAAAAGCTGGATGTCATCGGCGAAGCAGTGGAATTGGAGACCATGACGGCGGATTAAGTGACCGAGGGGGGACAGGTAAAGGATGAAGAGGAGGGGGCCAAGAACTGAACCTTGGGGGACACCTTGGGGGAGGGGAGCAGTGGGGGATTTGCAGTTATTGATGGAGATGAACTGGCGTCTGTCAGAGAGGTATGATTTAATCCAAGAGAGGGCAGTGCCGGTAACGTTAAAGGTGGATTCAAGTCGGGTGAGGAGGATGGTGTGATCGATGGTGTCAAAGGCAGCGCTGAGGTCAAGGAGGACGAGAATGTTGAGGTTGCCAGCGTCAGAGGAGAGGAGAAGGTCGTTGGTGATTTTGAGGAGAGCAGTTTCAGTACTGTGGTTGGAGCGGAAGCCGGATTGGAATGTTTCATACAGGTTATTGGCAGAGAGGTGATGTTTGAGTTGAGTGGCTACAGCGCGTTCCAAAACTTTCGACAGAAAGGGTAGGTTGGAGATGGGTCTGAAGTTGTTTAGGGTGTCAGGGTTTAGACCAGGTTTTTTTAGAATGGGGGTAACAGCAGCAATTTGGAGGGATGGTGGGACGATGCCTGTAGACAGGGAGGAGTTTATTGTTGCAATGATAAGTGGAGAGAGAGCAGGGAGGGAGGCCTTGACAAAGCTGGAGGGGATGGGGTCAAGAGTGCAGGTGGCAGTTTTTATTCCTATGAGGAGTTCAGAGAGGTCAGTAGGGGAGACCGGGGAGAATTGAGACAGGGGAAGGCAGGATAAGGGGGGGCAGGTGGTTGGAGGGGGAGCGGGTGCGGTGGTGGTCAAGCTGTTGTAGATGTTGTCAATTTTGCGTTGGAAGAAAGAAAGGAAGGAGATGCAGTTGTGTACTGTGAATGACTGGGTGGTGGTGTCCAGGGGGCGGAGGAGTTTGTTTATTGTCGAGAAGAGTGCTTTTGGGTTTCCGGAGCCAGAGTGGATAATTTGATAAAGGTGGGCGCGATTCGGAAAATTTTAAGTCCGCTTACCGCTTATCCGCTCCGCCAGCCCGTGTAGTCCGATTCACTTATCCGCTTCAGCGGCCGAAAATCTTAGTCCGCTTACCGGTTATCCGCTTATCCGCTTCGATTTTTTAAAAGCGCTTCGACGTTTTTAAAGCGATTTTTGACGTTTCTAAAGGGAATTTAATGCTTTTTAAGCCTAAATAGCCATTTCTAACTACTACAAAGACAAACAAAGCTTTTAAGATCAAAAATATACATTTTTATTTAAATAAAATTTATTCAAAATTTATTGAAATAAAGTTTTCCACTCGACTCTACTCTACTCTACTCTACAGTTAATTTAAATATAATTTTAATATATGCAAGTTACATTAAAGAAAAATCAATTTGCCCGTCCTTTCTTTGACAAGAGAGTCTACTAGTCAACAGACTAGCAGTCTGTTGACTAGTCCTCGTCTTCCTCCTCCACCTTGTGGGCCTTCTTGAGGATTTGGAGGTTGCCCTTCATGAAGACGAGGGCCTCGAAGTTCGGTGCAGCCAAGGCCGACCTCTTAGGCCTGAGGATGTCCGACCCGTAGCTGAACACGCGCTCGACCGAGGCAGAGCTCGGGAGCGACCGGGTTGTGGATGTCGCTGTGCTGGGACTGCTGGTTTGCGTCGCTCGTGTGCCTGTCCCTGGCACTGCCGCTGGGCTGGAGAGTCAGAAATCTCTCCATCTTGACGTTATTGCCGCTCCAGCGTCCAATAAAATATTCAGTTTTCACTTATTATTCACTTAAATAAATATTCACAATTCTAGAGTTACGGCTCAGGCTAACAGCTGATTTGGCGAATCGCGATGCGCTTTAATTTTTCGGTAGTCCGCGTACGCTTATCCGCTTCGGTTTCCGGGGGTTGTTCCGATTCGCTTATCCGCTTCGAAAACGTTAGTCCGCTGCAGCGGATAAGCGGACTTTCGAAGCGGACCACCCACCTTTGTAATTTGAGAGTAGTAGTGGAGCGGGCGTGGGAGAGGGCATCTTTGTAGTGTTGTAGGTGGTCCTTGTAGGCTTGGGAGTGAACTGTGAGACCTGTTTTATTGCGGAGTCTTTCAAGTTGGCGAGCACGAGTTTTCATCAGGCGGAGTTCAGGGGTAAACCAGGGAGCAGAATGGGTGAAAGAAACTGTTTTGGTTTTTACAGGCGCAAGTTGGTCAATGCAGGAGGAGAGAGTGTGGTTGTAGTAGTCAGTGAGGTCGGAAGGGGTGTGGAGGTCAATGAAGGGAGAAGTGGACATTTTTTCAGAGAGGGTGGATGAGAATGAGGTAGGTGAAAGAGCGTTTAGCTTACGGAAGTTGATAGTGCGATAATGTCTTGGTGTTGGGGTGGGGATGTTGATGGTCATAGTGATGGCTAAGTGGTCAGAGAGGGTGAGGTCAGAGCCAGAGAGGTGGTGCAAAATTAATCCAGTGGAGCAGACAAGGTCCAAAATGTGACCACGGATATGCGTAGGAAAGTTGACATGTTCAGTGAGGTTAAAGCAGGTGAGTAAATCAGTGAAGTCAGTGGTTATTGTGGAGTCAGTGGAGTCCATGTGGATATTGAAATCACCAAGGAGGAGGATTGAGGGGGAGAGGGAACATAGCTGGGTCAGAAAGTAGGAGAAGTCAGACAGGAATAATGGGTGTGGTTTGGGAGGGCGGTAGACGACAGCCATGACTGACTGCGTGCGACCAGAGAGTTTAAAAGCCAGGTGTTCAAAGGATGAGGATGAGGCGATGGGGATGAGGCTGGTCCTGATGTCTTGACGGTGGATAACGGCAATTCCACCACCTCGGCCCTCCGAGCGTGGTTTATTGACGTAGGAATATCCATTGGGTGTGGTGAGGTTGAGCGTGTAGTAGTCCAGTGGTTGTTGCCAGGTTTCGGTGAGACAGAGAAAGTCCAGTTTGTTATCCAGGATGTAGTCGTTGAGGATGAGGCATTTGTTGTTGAGGGACCGGGTGTTGAACAGGGTGAGCTTGATGTTGTTTTGAACAGCGGGGATGAATTCAGGTGATTTAGCCAGGGTTCGCAGGCAGGAGGTGCGATTTTGTGCGTTGCCGTGACTAGGTGCGCTGGGACGATGAGTGGGAGTGCGCTGAGCCGACCAGAGGACGGGGATGGAGTGACCTGATTGTACATATACAAACTTACGACCGGAGCCACGGTGAATGTACCTGGGTCGTCGGAGGAGTCCATTTGATTTGATGGCAGAGATGCATGATGGGGTGGAGCGGGTATTGAGCAGAAGGAGCCTTGCGGCGGAGTACCCCAGAGCCATGTCAGGCAGGAGCGGAGAGACGAGACGGGGCCAAGGTTGAGGAGGTGAAACAATGGTCCCAACGCACGGGAGCAGGCCCAAGGAAACGAAGGAGACGAAGGAGCCAGGAAGGTGAAGCCAGGAGCAGAGTCGGGACCAAGCAGAGGGCAGACAGGAGCAAAGAGACGATCACGAGGCCAAGGTTGATCACGGCAAAGCGGGAAATGCAGCCGCAATCAACCGCCGCCGCTACAAATCAAGATCACGGCGGGAAAACCGCCGCCACACCGCTGCGAAGGACACAACCCACGAGAGCGTGCCCGAGGAAACAGCGAGCAGGCGAAGGAGCCGGGTAGGCGAAGCAGGGAGCAGAGCCGGGACTATGCGGAGGGCAGACTCAATGGCCAAAAAATCCGCACGACCACCAAAAAAGCAAGCCACAGACAGTGGCCCAGTCGAAGAAGCGGCGAGCATTTGACGCCTGCGTCCTCTTCAGACCGGACCGGAAGCGGAGCTTCGCGGTTGATCGCGTAGGTGTACCTACCAGTTAGCAAATAATGTAAGTATTATATCATTTTGAAGTACTCAAAGTCTCTAAGCTGCTGTCACCATGGAAGCGAAGAGATTGCATTGAGACACCATTTGGTTTATTACTTGCCGGAAAATTTTTTCCGGCAAGTATGTTGATCTGTTCGTTTGTTACTTGCCGGAAAAGATTCCGGCAAGTATGTTGATCTGTTCGTTTGTTTGTCTGTTTGTTACTTGCCGGAAAAAATTTTCCGGCAAGTATGTTGATCTGTTCGTTTGTCTGTCTGTTTGTCTGTCTGTCTGTCTGTCTGTCTGTCTGTCTGTCTGTTTGCAGCACTGCGTCTACACCGTTGCACGGCGAATCGCCAAACTTTGCACACATATTGGTCTTGCCCTGGAATAGACTGTGCCCAATTGATGACGTCATCGGTGACGTGGTTCGGCCGCCATCTTGGAAAAACTGAAAAACCTTGCACCTCTATATCTCCGAAAGTACTGAACAGAAAAAATTGAGACATGGCTCATTGTAAAGAACTCTCCATGGGGAATAAAATATGTAAATGATGACGTCATCAGTCACGTGGTTCGGTCGCCATCTTGGAAAAACGGCAAAACGTTGCGCCACTATATCTCCAAAAGTGCTGAACAGAAAAAATTGAGACATGGCTCATTGTAAAGAACTCTCCATGGGGAATATAATATGTTAATGATGACGTCATATGTCACGTGGTCGGCCGCCATCTTGGAAAAACGGCAAAACTTTGCACCACTATATCTCCAAAAGTGCTGAACAGAAAAAATTGAGACATGGCTCATTGTAAAGAACTCTCCATGGGGAATAAAATATGTTAATGATGACGTCATCAGTCGCGTGGTCGGCCGCCATCTTGGAAAAACCGAAAAACCTAGCACCTCCATATCTCCGAAAGTGCTGAATAGAAAAAATTGAGACATGGCTCATTGTCAAGAACTCTCCATGTGGAATAAAATATGTTAATGATGACGTCATCGGTCACGTGGTGCGGCCGCCATCTTGGAAAAACGGGAAAAAAATTCACCTCCATATCTCCGAAAGTGCTGAATAGAAAAAATTGAGACATGGCTCATTGGAAAGAACTCTCCAGGGGGAATAAAATAAGTTAATGATGACGTCATCGGTCACGTGGTTCGGCCGCCATCTTGGAAAATCCGAAAAACGTTGCACCTCTATCTCCAAAAGTGCTGAACAGAAAAAATTGAGACATGGCTCATTGGAAAGAACTCTCCAGGGGGAATAAAATATGTTAATGATGTCGTCATCGGTCACGTGGTTCGGCCGCCATCTTGGAAAAACGGCAAAAATTTGCACCACTATATCTCCAAAAGTGCTGAACAGAAAAAAATTGAGACATGGCTCATTGTAAAGAACTCCCGATGGTGAACAAAATATGTTAATGATGACGTCATCAGTCACGTGGTTCGGCCGCCATCTTGGAAAAACCGAAAATATTTGCACTGCTATATCTCCGAAAGTACTGAACAGAAAAAATTGAGACATGGCTCATTGCAAAGAACTCTCCATGGGGAATAAAATATGTTAATGATGATGTCATCAGTCACGTGGTCGGCCGCCATCTTGGAAAAACGGCAAAACTTTGCTCCACTATATCTCCAAAAGTGCTGAACAGAAAAAATTGAGACATGGCTCATTGTAAAGAACTCTCCATGGTGAATAAAATATGTTAATGATGGCGTCATATGTCACGTGGTCGGCGGCCATCTTGGAAAAACGGCAAAACTTTGCACCACTATATCTCCAAAAGTGCTGAACAGAAAAAATTGAGCCATGGCTCATTGTAAAGAAGTCTCCACGGGGAATAAACTATGTTAATGATGATGCCATCGGTTACGTGGTTCGGCCGCCATCTTGGAAAAAACGAAAAACATTGCACCTCCATATCTCCGAAAGTGCTGAATAGAAAGAATTGAGACATGGCTCATTGTAAAGAACTCTCCATGGGAAATAAAATATGTTAATGATGACGTCATCGGTGACGTGGTTCGGCCGCCATCTTGGAAAAACCGAAAAACCTTGCACTTCTATATCTCCGAAAGTACTGAACAGAAAAATTGAGACATGGCTCATTGTAAAGAACTCTCCATGGGGAATAAAATATGTTAATGATGACGTCATATGTCACGTGGTTGGCCGCCATCTTGGAAAAACGGCAAAACTTTGCACCACTATATCTCCAAAAGTGCTGAACAGAAAAAATTGAGACATGGCTCATTGTAAAGAACTCTCCATGGGGAATAAAATATGTTAATGATGACGTCATCAGTCACGTGGTCGGCCGCCATCTTGGAAAAACGGCAAAACTTTGCACCACGAAATCTCCAAAAGTCCTGAACAGAAAAAATTGAGACATGGCTCATTGTAAAGAACTCTCCATGGGGAATAAAATATGTTAACGATGATGTCATCAGTCACGTGGTTCGGCCGCCATCTTGGAAAAACCGAAAAACTCTGCACCTCCACATCTCCAAACGTCCTGAATAGAAAAAATTGAGACATGACTCATTGTAAAGAACTCTCCATGGGGAATAAAATATGTTAATGATGATGTCATAGGTTCCTCCATTATGACGTCATAATTCGCCAAGTACAAAACTTCATCCGATCAAGATGAAATTTCTTGAGCATCATCAAGGAATAAATTAGTTTAGAAAACAAGTAATGATGACTTCATCGGTCACGTGGTTTGGCCGCCATATTTGTCCTAAATGGCCGATAAAAAAGTACATTCCGGCAAGTCCTCGGTCTCTGACCGATTTTTCATCTGTTTGTCTGTTTGTCTGTCTGTCTGTCTGTTTGCAGCACTGCGTCTACACCGTTGCACGTAGAATCGCCAAACTTTGCACACATATTGGTCTTGCCCTGGAATAGACTGTGCCCAATTGATGACGTCATCGGTGACGTGGTTCGGCCGCCATCTTGGAAAAACCGAAAAACTTTGCACCTCTATATCTCCGAAAGTACTGAACAGAAAAAATTGAGACATGGCTCATTGTAAAGAACTCTCCATGGGGAAAACAATATGTTAATGGTGACGTCATATGTCACGTGGTCGGCCGCCATCTTGGAAAAACGGCAAAACTTTGCACCACTATATCTCCAAAAGTGCAGAACAGAAAAAATTGAGACATGGCTCATTGTAAAGAACTCTCCATGGGAAATAAAATATGTTAATGATGACGTCATCAGTCACGTGGTCGGCCGCCATCTTGGAAAAACGGCAAAACTTTGTACCACGAAAGCTCCAAAAGTGCTGAACAGAAAAAATTGAGACATGGCTCATTGTAAAGAACTCTCCATGGGGAATAAAGTATGTTAATGATGATGTCATATGTCACGTGGTCGGCGGCCATCTTGGAAAAACCGAAAAACGTTGCACCTCCATATCTCCGAAAGTGCTCAATAGAAAAAATTGAGACATGGCCCATTGTAAAGAACTCTCCATGGGGAATGAAATATGTTAATGATGATGTCATCAGTCACGTGGTTCGCCCGCCATCTTGGAAAAACCGAAAAACTTTGCAATTCCACATCTCCAAAAGTCCTGAATAGAAAAAATTGAGACATGGCCCATTGTAAAGAACTCTCCATGGGGAATAAAATATGTTAATGATGACATCATCGGTCACGTGGTTCGGCCGCCATATTTGTCCTAAATGGCCAATAAAAAAGTACATTCCGGCAAGTCCTCGGTCTCTGACCGATTTTTCATCTGTTTGTCTGTCTGTTTGTCTGTCTGTCTGTTTGCAGCACTGCATCTACACCGTTGCACGGAGAATCGCCAAACTTTGCACACATATTGGTCTTGCCCTGGAATAGACTGTGCCCAAATGATGACGTCATCGGTGACGTGGTTCGGCCGCCATCTTGGAAAAACCGAAAAACTTTGCACCTCTATATCTCCGAAAGTACTGTACAGAAAAAATTGACACATGGCTCATTGTAAAGAACTCTCCATGGGGAATAAAATATGTAAATGATGACGTCATCAGTCACGTGGTTCGGGCGCCATCTTGGAAAAACGGCAAAACGTTGCGCCACTATATCTCCAAAAGTGCTGAACAGAAAAAATTGAGACATGGCTCATTATAAAGAACTCTCCATGGGGAATAAAATATGTTAATGATGACGTCATATGTCACGTGGTCGGCCGCCATCTTGGAAAAACGGCAAAAATTTGCACCACTATATCTCCAAAAGTGCTGAACAGAAAAAATTGAGACATGGCTCATTGTAAAGAACTCTCCATGGGGAATAAAATATGTTAATGATGACGTCATCAGTCACGTGGTCGGCCGCCATCTTGGAAAAACCGAAAAACTTATCACCTCCATATCACCGAAAGTGCTGAATAGAAAAAATTGAGACATGGCTCATTGTAAAGAACTCTCCATGGGGAACAAAATATGTTAATGATGATGTCATCGGTCACGTGGTTCGGCCGCCATCTTGGAAAAACCGAAAAACTCTGCACCTCCACATCTCCAACAGTCCTGAATAGAAAAAATTGAGGTATGGCTCATTGTAAAGAACTCTCCATGGGGAATAAAATATGTAAATGATGACGTCATCAGTCACGTGGTTCGGTCGCCATCTTGGAAAAACGGCAAAACATTGCGCCACTATATCTCCAAAAGTGCTGAACAGATAAAATTGAGACATGGCTCATTGTAAAGAACTCTCCATGGGGAATAAAATATGTTGATGATGACGTCATATGTCACGTGGTCGGCCGCCATCTTGGAAAAACGGCAAAACTTTGCACCACTATATCTCCAAAAGTGGTGAACAGAAATAATTGAGACATGGCTCATTGTAAAGAACTCTCCATGGGGAATAAAATATGTTAGTGATGACGTCATCAGTCACGTGGTCGGCCGCCATCTTGGAAAAACGGCAAAACTTTGCACCACTAAATCTCCAAAAGTGCTGAACAGAAAAAATTGAGACATGGCTCATTGTAAAGAACTCTCCATGGGGAATAAAATATGTTAATGATGACGTCATCAGTCACGTGGTTCGGTCGCCATCTTGGAAAAACGGCAAAACGTTGCGCCACTATATCTCCAAAAGTGCTGAACAGAAAAAATTGAGACATGCCTCATTGTAAAGAACTCTCTATGGGGAATAAAATATGTTAATGATGATGTCATATGTCACGTGGTCGGCCGCCATCTTGGAAAAACGGCAAAACTTTGCACCACTATATCTCCAAAAGTGCTGAACAGAAAAAATTGAGACATGGCTCATTGTAAAGAACTCTCCATGGGGAATAAAATGTGTTAATGATGACGTCATATGTCACGTGGTTCGGCCGCCATCTTGGAAAAACCGAAAAACTTAGCACCTCTATGTGTCCAAAAGTGCTGAATAGAAAAAATTGAGACATGCCTCATTGTAAAGAACTCTCCATGGGGAATAAAATATGTTAATGATGACGTCATCGGTCACGTGGTTCGGCCGCCATATTTGTCCTCAATGGCCAATAAAAAAGTACATTCCGGCAAGTCCTCGGTCTCTGACCGATTTTTCATTACTTGCCGGAAAATTTTTTCCGGCAAGTATGTTGATCTGTTCGTTTGTCTGTTTGTCTGTCTGTTTGTCTGTCTGTCTGTTTGCAGCACTGCATCTACACCGTTGCACGGAGAATCGCCAAACTTTGCACACATATTGGTCTTGCCCTGGAATAGACTGTGCCCAAATGATGACGTCATCGGTGACGTGGTTCGGCCGCCATCTTGGAAAAACCGAAAAACTTTGCACCTCTATATCTCCGAAAGTACTGTACAGAAAAAATTGACACATGGCTCATTGTAAAGAACTCTCCATGGGGAATAAAATATGTAAATGATGACGTCATCAGTCACGTGGTTCGGGCGCCATCTTGGAAAAACGGCAAAACGTTGCGCCACTATATCTCCAAAAGTGCTGAACAGAAAAAATTGAGACATGGCTCATTATAAAGAACTCTCCATGGGGAATAAAATATGTTAATGATGACGTCATATGTCACGTGGTCGGCCGCCATCTTGGAAAAACGGCAAAAATTTGCACCACTATATCTCCAAAAGTGCTGAACAGAAAAAATTGAGACATGGCTCATTGTAAAGAACTCTCCATGGGGAATAAAATATGTTAATGATGACGTCATCAGTCACGTGGTCGGCCGCCATCTTGGAAAAACCGAAAAACTTATCACCTCCATATCTCCGAAAGTGCTGAATAGAAAAAATTGAGACATGGCTCATTGTAAAGAACTCTCCATGGGGAACAAAATATGTTAATGATGATGTCATCGGTCACGTGGTTCGGCCGCCATCTTGGAAAAACCGAAAAACTCTGCACCTCCACATCTCCAACAGTCCTGAATAGAAAAAATTGAGGTATGGCTCATTGTAAAGAACTCTCCATGGGGAATAAAATATGTAAATGATGACGTCATCAGTCACGTGGTTCGGTCGCCATCTTGGAAAAACGGCAAAACATTGCGCCACTATATCTCCAAAAGTGCTGAACAGATAAAATTGAGACATGGCTCATTGTAAAGAACTCTCCATGGGGAATAAAATATGTTGATGATGACGTCATATGTCACGTGGTCGGCCGCCATCTTGGAAAAACGGCAAAACTTTGCACCACTATATCTCCAAAAGTGGTGAACAGAAATAATTGAGACATGGCTCATTGTAAAGAACTCTCCATGGGGAATAAAATATGTTAGTGATGACGTCATCAGTCACGTGGTCGGCCGCCATCTTGGAAAAACGGCAAAACTTTGCACCACTAAATCTCCAAAAGTGCTGAACAGAAAAAATTGAGACATGGCTCATTGTAAAGAACTCTCCATGGGGAATAAAATATGTTAATGATGATGTCATATGTCACGTGGTCGGCCACCATCTTGGAAAAACGGCAAAACTTTGCACCACTATATCTCCAAAAGTGCTGAACAGAAAAAATTGAGACATGGCTCATTGTAAAGAACTCTCCATGGGGAATAAAATTTGTTAATGATGACGTCATATGTCACGTGGTTCGGCCGCCATCTTGGAAAAACCGAAAAATTTTGCACCTCCATATCTCTGAATGTGCTGAATATAAAAAATTGAGACATGGCTCATTGTAAAGAACTCTCCATGGGGAATAAAATGTTAATGATGACGTCATCAGTCACGTGGTTCGGCCGCCATCTTGGAAAAACCGAAAAACTTTGCACCTCTATATCTCCGAAAGTACTGAATAGAAAAAATTGACACATGGCTCGTTGTAAAGAACTCTCCATGGGGAATAAAATATGTTAATGATGACGTCATCGGTCACGTGGTTCGACCACCATATTTGTCCTCAATGGCCAATAAAAAAGTACATTCCGGCAAGTCCTCGGTCTCTGACCGATTTTTCATCTGTCTGTCTGTCTGTTTGTCTGTTTGTCTGTTTGCAGCACTGCGTCTACACCGTTGCACGTAGAATCGCCAAACTTTGCACACATATGGGTCTTGCCCTGGAATAGACTGTGCCCAATTGATGACGTCATCGGTGACGTGGTTCGGCCGCCATCTTGGAAAAACCGAAAAACTTTGCACCTCTATATCTCCGAAAGTACTGAACAGAAAAAATTGAGACATGGCTCATTGTAAAGAACTCTCCATGGGGAATAAAATATGTAAATGATGATGTCATCAGTCACGTGGTTCGGTCGCCATCTTGGAAAAACGGCAAAACGTTGCGCCACTATATCTCCAAAAGTGCTGAACAGAAAAAATTGAGACATGGCTCATTGTAAAGAACTCTCCATGGGGAATAAAATATGTTAATGATGACGTCATATGTCACGTGGTCGGCCGCCATCTTGGAAAAACCGAAAAATTTAGCACCTCCATATCTCCGAAAGTGCTGAATAGAAAAAATTGAGACATGGCTCATTGTAAAGAACTCTCCATGGGGAATAAAATATGTTAATGATGATGTCATTGGTCACGTGGATCGGCCGCCATCTTGGAAAAACCGAAAACCTCTGCACCTCCACATCTCCAAAAGTGCTGAATAGAAAAAATTGAGACATGGCTCATTGTAAAGAACTCTCCATGGGGAATAAAATATGTTGATGACGTCATCGGTCACGTGGTTTGGCCGCCATCTTGGAAAAACGGCAAAACTTTGCACCTCCATATCTCTGAAAGTACTGAATAGAAAAAATTGAGACATGGCCCATTGTAAAGAACTCTCCATGTGGAATAAAAAATGTTAATGATGACGTCATCGGTCACGTGGTTCGGCCGCCATCTTCGAAAAGCTTTGCACCTCTATATCTCCAAAAGTGCTGAACAGAAAAAATTGAGACATGGCTCATTGGAAAGAAATGTCCATGGGAAATAAAATATGTTAATAATGACGTCATAGGTCACGTGGTTCGGCCGCCATCTTGGAAAAACCGAAAAAATTCGCATCTCCAAAAGTGCTGAATAGAAAAAATTGAGACATGGCTCATTGGAAAGAAATGTCCATGGGGAATAAAATATGTTAATGATGACGTCATCAGTCACGTGGTTCGGCCGCCATATTTGTCCTAAATCCCCAATGAAAAAGTAAATTCCGGCAAGTCCTCGGTCTCTGACCGATTTTTCATTATATTTGTTGGTCAGTTGGTCAACACTATAAAAGTGACCTCAGCACCATCCCGAAACACACCACTGTGTTTGTTACAGAATGAGGTGTTTTACGGTGGCCGGAGTGCGTATCCATCCACCAACCTCCTTGAGAGAGGCCCCAGTGAGTTGGTACTCATTTTGCGGACCTCTGAAGGATGATTGGCTGAGTCAATCACACCTGGTGTTAATTCAACAGGTGACCAGGATTCAAACTCAGGACCCCCAGGATCCCAAGCTCTCCACCCTAACCGTTAAGGCAACACCAGGCTTAGGGTGGTTGGAGGCAGTCATAAGAAATTCTTCAATGTTTGAAGAGCCCTTGATCAAAGTTTTAATTATATATGATCTGGGGGGCACGCACCCTCCCTCCACTGTCATATATCATCACCCTGTTCTCATAATTTCAGTTCCCCCCAATCAGCAAGTTAGATCATTTGCCCCAACCAGGAATAGGACGTCATATATGAACGTTCCCTGAAGGGTGTTGAAAGAAACAACTGGTAAAGACAAATGGCGTTACATTCTACCTTTCAGAATGTAATTATCGGCGAAAAACTCACCCAATATGTCGGGTAAATATGTGAGGGACATACATACATACACACACACATACAGAGAGACAAACGCTGTAAACACAGGAAACACAAATATCTACAACGTAAAAAATCGTTTGTTTTATCACGAATTTTCCAGTTCGAAAAGCCTCTTTGCGAGTTTGAAGAAGAGGAAGAATCGCTAATGTATGGTTTATTCACACAGCCGTTTGAATGGAAACATTTATTATTCTACGACAGTAGAAACCCTTTCGAAGGACAAGGAACAGCATACAAAATTATATATACAATCTTGAAATTTTGCGAAGCAATAGAAAAATATTTTAAACTATGCAGATTGGTGGGATCTCGCGAGATCTTGGAGACGGTGGCAGGGGTTTTCGACGGTCCACACGGTCTCCACGTTTTTCAAAGTTAAGTCTGTTCACAATTGTATTTTGTCGAAACTGTATTTATCGTTCGGTGTGTGAACTTATAGTGTCCCCCTTGGAAGTTTCTCGGTGTTTATCTTTCATAAATTAATCGTTTGTTTGCCGCGTCGCGAGCAAGGCCTTGCAGCCTCAGGCTTCCCCCGTCGAAGGTTGTTCCTTCCTTCACTGTTTTGCTAGCTTTTTTGATTTCCCCTTCTCCACCAAGCTTCACCAAACATCTATTTGTCTAACGTTGTAACCCCCACACCGCCCCCCCAAAACAAACAAAAAAACAAACAAAAAAAACTTTTATTTCCCTTTCTCCTCGTGTGCTTTTGCCTCTGCCCACGTGCGCTGTCTCGCCCCGCCCCCATTTTCCCCTTGCCTTCCACCTTTTGCCCTGTTCAAGTGACTCGTGGTCGTCGCTCTAGGCTTCCTCTCCCCATTGGTATTTTTGTGAATATAAGATTGTTCTTCACAGTTCTGTTTAAATATGTTTCAACTATCCCCTTCAGTGTTTTATTACAACACGCTGTTTTTCTTCTTATTTAAAAGGCTCCTTTCAATTTCCTCTTCAACTCATTCCATTTCAAAAAAATATTCAATCTCTTATGATTCCAAATCACTCCGTGCTCTAAATTCTCATTCATTCCATCCCTCCTCCATCGTTCTTAAACGAATCGCTAACTTGAAAATCACAACAAACCCAATTTGTTATATATGTTCATCTTTCATGAATCATCCACTTTCTAAACTCCCCCCTTGCCCCACCCCTTCAAATCTCCCCTTCAAATCTCCCCCCCAACCATCCCTCCCACCTCCTTCTCAAAGCTGCCTCCTCCCCACTTCCTCTCCCTCCTATGTCATACCTCCACCTCCCCCAACCTTCTACTTTCCTCTGCCCCCCCTCAAACAAACTCTCACTGTGCCTCATTCCATCACCATCAACCCTTTCGTCCTCCTCATCCTTCCCTTTCTTGTAACTCTTCTGTAATCTCTGACACACTATCAACTGCTCTTCCTACATCCCCCTCTCACCCTTCATCTGACCCTACCCCTCCCCTCCCCTGTCCTGCACCCGATGCTCCCCCTCTCTCCTCACTAACGGTATGGACCTCAAACATCCGGGGCCTTCGCTCAAACCTGATTGATCTCTCCATTCAGGTTGCTTCTGAAAATCCAGACTTGATCTGCTTAACAGAAACTTTCCTCCTTCAAGATGTCTCTGATTCCTTAATATCTCTTCCTGGTTACTCCCTCCTCCGGTACGGTAGACCTGATCCTCGTCCTGGTGGTGGGGTGGCTATCTTTATCAAAAACTCTCTTCCTCACTCTCCCTGCACTGCCCTCTCTCCACCCCACCCACAGGAGTACCTCTGGCTACGGCTTCCTCTCCGCTCCCACCTTTTGTTCATATGTGTTCTGTACCGTCCTCCAAACAGTGATGACTCCATTTACATTTCTCTGTCGGACAACATGGACCAACTTCTATCAACTCATCCAAACTCTCTCTTCCTCATATGTGGCGACTTCAACTGTCATCATGCCAGCTGGCTGGGTGTGGGTTCATCTCTCACCAGCCATGGCACCTCAGCAAAGGACTTCTGCGACTCATTGGGACTGACACAATCTGTCAATTTCCCGACCCGGATCTCAGTCAATGGAGTATCTTCTCTTCTGGACTTGGTTATGACTAACTTCCCTGCAAATGTCTGCTGCTCTTCTTCTGCTCCAATCGGTTCTTCTGATCATGTGCTTGTTAAAGTGGACATCTCACTGGCCATTCTCAGAGAGCCTCGTCAGCGCCGACGAATCTGGCATTTCACTCAGGCCGACTGGCACGGTCTGCAAGCAGCCATCAATCAACTGGACTGGTCTCCCATCTCTAATGCCTCTGACATCAATTCTTCCTGGGAATTCTTCCAAAGCAAACTGCTCTCTCTCATGCACAGATTTATCCCATCTCGTCTTCAGTTGTCTTACCCTTGCTCCCGTCCATGGTACACTGAATCTTGTGGTGAGGCAGTTGCCCTGAAACAACTTGCCTTTGCGTCTTGGAAGGCAAATCCAACTGAAGGCAATCTCAGTTCCTTCCACCAAGCTCGAAACAAGTGTGTTTCTACCCTCAGGAGTGCCAGGAAGCACTATCTCTCCACACTCAAGATTGAACTCTCAAACCTGTCTCCTTCCTCCAAATCCTGGTGGCGTCTGGTCAAATCCGTTTCTGGTGTTTGTTCCCCCTCCATCCCCTCCTTTACCTCAAATGGCTACACAGTTGACACCGCACGTGACAAAGCCGAATGCCTCAACTCTGTGTTTGCCTCAAAATCTTGTGTCCCAAACCCATCTCTCTCTGTTCCCACCTTTCCCAGTCGAACCCAACTGCTCCTGGACTCTGTGTCCTTCTCTCCTGACAAGGTGGAGAAGTTTTTATCAAACCTCAACTCTGATTCTGCAACTGGACCAGATGGCATCAGCCCTCGGGTCCTAAAATCCTGCTCTGCCACTCTATCTCACCCTCTCTCTGTTCTTTTCACCCTCTCTTTTGCTCAAGGTCATCTGCCAGCATCTTGGAAATCAGCAAACATTACCGCTTTACACAAAAAATGTGCAAAAACAGATCCTTGCAACTACAGACCAATCAGCCTGCTCCCAATTATCAGCAAAGTCATGGAATCCATCATTGCTTCAGATATCAAATTCTTCCTCTTCTCCAATGGCTTGATCTCTGATCATCAATTTGGATTCAGACCAGGTCATTCTACTCTGGACATGTTGCTTCTGCTGTCTCAACAATGGATGGAGGTCCTCAATGCCAAACAGGAAATCAGAGCTGTCTCACTTGACATATCACGTGCCTTTGATACGGTCTGGCACCCAGCTCTGCTCACCAAACGCACCTCCTATGGTATTCAGGGAAATCTCCACTCATGGCTTGCGGATTTCCTCTCTGGTCGTAGGCAACGTGTGGCCCTGAATGGATTTCTCTCATCTTCCCTTCCTGTTCTGGCTGGAGTTTCCCAAGGTAGTGTTCTGGGCCCTGTGCTATTTGTGGTCTTCATCAATGACCTCTCCGACTCTCTGGAAAATCCTCTCTATCTCTTTGCTGATGACTCCACTATCTGCCGCTCCATTCCTCATCCCTCAGATCGGCAGTCTGCAGCCTCCTCACTCTCTGCAGACCTGGACAAAATCACAGACTGGTCAAACAAGTGGAACATGTCTTTCAATCCTGACAAATCTCACACTCTTACAATGTCTCTCCGAAAGGACCGACTGGACAACCCTCCCATCTACTTTCTCAACAATCCTCTCCAAGAAGTTCTGTCGCTCAAGCTTTTGGGTCTCACTATCTGCCATGATCTTTCTTGGGAAAACCACATTTCCAAGCTGGCCTCCAAAGCCAGTCGCCGACTGGGCATCCTCCGTCGTGCGAAGTCCTTCCTTGGCACACCTGAGCTCCTCACCACATACAAGGCTTTCATCCGCAGCTCAATGGAATACTGTTCCCCCCTCTGGGCTGGTGCTCCTGCCTCACACCTTGCTCGGCTTCACGCTGTTGAGGCCAAGGCTTTCAGAATCATTGGAATCTCCTGCGATGTAGTCAACTCCGAGGGCCTTTCACTCACTCACCGCAGGCAGGTTGGTGGTCTTTCTGTCTTCTACCGACTCCTCTCCGGCCTTGCTCCCCCAGCTCTCTCTGTGCTCTGTCCCCCCAATATTCCTTCAGGTCGCACAAGATCTGCCTGCAACCCTCTTATGGTTAAACTGCCAAAGTCTAGGCTCTCTGCTCACCTTCACTCTTTCATTCCCCTTTTCTCCCGCCTCTGGAACAAACTCCCCCACTCCCTTCAATCCCACTCCTCCCTCCAGGTCTTTAAAACAGCTGTTCACCACCATCTCTTATCTTCCCCCATCGAAAACCTTGATCTTTTCTACCCCCGGTAATTCACCCCAGAGTCCTTGCAGTGTTCATATGTTTTATTCCTCTCCCACCTCCCCCCAAGTCCTCCCGATGTCCCTGCTCTCAAATGTTGTGTTTGTGTCCTTCCCCCTCTCTCCCCATCTTGTCTGCCGCTCCCCTTGTTTTTTGTGTTTCGGTTTGTCTTTTTGTGATTAATGTTAGCTCTTTCACGAGCCTCGATCTTGTATCCAACAACAACAACAACAACAACAACAACAACAACAACAACAAAAAAATATCAACCCACAAACAACAACTATAGCCATGACAAGAATCGAGTGTTATAAACTATCCTTATTTTCACGTGTTTTACTTCAGGTGTTTCACGTGTTTGTTTGTGTTTCACACTGAATGAAAAACGTAAAGGTAGAGAATGCAGATTGCGATATATGACAGGTTCAACGATATGTCCGGCCTGATCTGCATAGAAATCACAATGGCGGTGTGAGGAGTCAGCTGTCCTACCGCCGAAATGACATCACATCGCCCCTGTCATGTGACCAGTTTCTCAGCTCTGATTGTTGTACGTTTGAGGGGACATACATACATACATACATACATGCATACATACATACAAAAACTGTTCTCGACGGCTTTGCCCTATGGGCTACGCCGTAAAAAAAACAACGCGCCATCCCATAACCTCTCCGGAACTATGTTCCAGGTGAGCTAAAATGAAATCAGATGTTGAATTAGGAGTTGAGATAAAGCCGTGAAAGAGTCAGAAAGCACAAGCCTAACAAAAGAGGCTTCTGTGGCCTTCAGAGCAAACAAAATGGTGGAGATTTATTTTTGAAGCTCACCCTTGAACGAGTGAAGCCCCTCTCTGAATGGACGCTGGACAGCCCTACTGGAGGAGAGTATTACAGTGTCGAGGACCAAATTGATGAGCATTTATCATACAGATTGGCAATCCGATCCTTACACAGCCAACCACCGGCGCGGCACCATCACCCCACCTCCACCCCGATGGACCGCACCTATTGTCCACTCACTCCAACCCATACCTACCTCCACCCTACCCCTAAAGACCCACCCTGAAACACTTATCCACCTACTCAACACCACCCCATATACCAACCCTGACCCCTCAAACTTCCACCACCACTCCCACCTCTCCCCACCCAACCTACTTCCACCCACTGTACCCTACCAGCAAACCCGACCCTCCCAACGACCTCCCCACCCTCTCTCTCCCCTCCACCCCTCTTGTCATATTCTCACCAACCCTCTGCTCAAATTGGTCCTGCTCTTTGGATGAAGAAATGAAGATCAGGTTGTTGAGGCTGCAGCCCAATAAAATGTAATACCTGAATACCTCCTCGAATGAATTTGATTAATATAATTTTGAAAACATTAATTTTAATGAAAAAAAAAATCATTTTACTATTTAAAAAGCTCATTCAGATATTTGAATGATTGGTCAAATGATGGCAACCAAAATGAAAACAAAAATGGAGAAGATCGGCAGGGAATGTTGTCACAACCTACCCTCCTCCACCCCACCGAGGCATCTCTGTTGCCAGTAAGTTTCTCTCCTGTAGAACAAGGCCTTGGAATTCCAGCGTATATCCCGCCAGGAGCTGCCAGATGAGGGGCCGCAGGCCCGGTACCAGCCATGCTGTTTCCCAAAGCAGCACAGTACTGGAGACTTGAGAGTTTTTCAATTCCTTTTTCTGTCTCAGTCCCACGACTTTCAAAATGAAGGGCAGGGTGTTGGTTACCAGCAACCACATACTGTGCAGTAGTGGACGGACCCTGAGTGCTGAGCATTGAGTGCTGAGAGCAAGTGGTGACAGAGGCAAGCGCAGGAATCGAGGTAGTAGGTGGGGTTATATCTGGAGTTGCCTTCGATCCAAGACGAAGACTGGAGCTGGCAAGACTTGAACCAGCTGGAGACACTCTGGTTAGAGCTGCAGGACCAAGAGTTGCAAAGTTAAAAGCTGCTAGATTAGCCGAATTAATACCTGTTGATGCTAGTCTTGCAGAGCTAAGGCCTGCTGTCGCTAGATTGTTTGAGGTGAGGCTAGACATTGCTAATCTAGCAGGGCCAAGGTCGGACACAGTGACACTGGTTGTGGATGGCAATCCTGGTGCACTTTTGCCAGGAGAGGCAGAGTTTGGAAAAGTGAGTCCAAAAGTGTTCGAGCCCGAATTATCAAAGCTATGCTCTAGCGTAGTGAACACGGGATTGGCACAGCCACCTGCCCAGTTCCGGGGAGCTGGCCATTGCCCCATTTCACAATGTGTCGGCTGCCCTCCGCCACCACCGAGCAATCCAAATACATGACCCAGGCCAAGGTCTTTGAACAAACCAGGATCTCGCTCAAGCTTTGACTCCTGGTTGATGTCCCAATCCCAACCTAGCCCAGTTCCTCTGCCGACTCCCAATCCGTGATCTCGCCACGGTTCTTGGCTGAGTTTAGACTCAAGGCCTGGTCCAGCTTCAGGTCTGACAGTGCTGTCCTGACCGTTTCCAGATTCTCGCCTTAAACCAGGATGCTCCGGAGGACCAGGAAGTGGAGTTTGAGCTCTCCGGCGAGAGCTCGTTGATGGTGGAGGGGGTGGAAGTCCATTTACGAGTTTTGGAAGCGAGGATAGGGAGGAAGGTCGACGAGGTGCATGAGGAATAGAGCGAATAACCGGTGGAGCTCTGGGTGGTGGGACATCCATCCTGCATAAGAAAGGAAAGAAAAGGCAAGATTAAAGCAGCACCAGATGCAGTATATGTTATGAATATTATGTGATGCAGACATGCCAATGAGGATTGTAGAAAAAAGTGCAAAGTAATTGAACAGGTACTTTTTCTCTTTCTCTACCCCTTTATAAGGGGTGAAGTCCAATGGGTACCAATATTCTGCCCTGCCTTGACTGCAATACCCCTCCACTTCCTCAGCCTCAGCCAACACTCTCCATCCACCCTCACCTTATTTATATCCCTCTTCACACAATCCTCCCATCAAAACCACAATGTAGCTCTTTTCCTCCTACCTTGCTCCCTCAACCTATCCGCTCTCTTTGCCATTCTCTCTTACCCCATCAATACCACGTGATCATCACACTTCAGCGGACTTTTTACCAATCTCCCGGATAAGCTCTTCTGTACACCAATCTCCTCCCTCAGTTCATCCATCCTCCTTCAATCCACCCTCTTCACTCCTGCAATCCTCGCAGACCTGCAGCCTCTGTTGTTGTCCCTCGGTCAGTGTCACCATCTCCAGAATATAAAGGTAGGCCAGTGTTACACACAACATCAGAACCTTCTCTTTCAATTTCCTTCATATTTTCGATTCCTCAACCCTCCTCCACCTGAATCCTCCTCCACACCTCTGCATCAGACTTACCAGCTGACATCCCTGGTCATTGTTCCTCCTCCCCTCCCCCCAGATACTCAAACCTATTTCCCTGTCTGATCTACTTCGCCTCTAACATTTTCTCTGCTGATCGAACCAACCCACATCACCTCAGTGTTCTCCATCTCCCCCTTCAGTCCATGCTTCCAGAATGCCTCCTTGTACTCCCCCAATACTTCCTGCATCTCCCACTTACTCTCCTCCACGACAGCAAGATCATTCACATACAACATCCTCCCCAGAATACCTTTCACATTTATGCTCCTGCTTACAAGCTCCATCACCATGAAAACTTGAGTGGGCTGAGAGAGCTTCCCAGCCTCAAACCAATGTCCACATTTAACTCCTCCGGCATCCCAGGACCAACCAAAACTCTTCCGTTTGTTCCCTTGTACATCCCTTCCACCAACCTAACTTCAAATTATTTATTGTCAATCGATAAAGTGACCTCCTTTGTTATTAGTGAGACACAGGAGTTTGAGTGACTGAATTTAAGCCTCTTCCCTCTTTTCAGACCTTAAGAAAATCACAAACTGGTCAAACACTTGGAATATGTCTTTCAATCCTGAAAAATCTCAAAATCTCTGTGTCTCACTCTGTCCCTCACTCTCTGTTCCTTACTCTCTCTCTCTCTCTACCTCCCCCCACCCCCCTCTCTCTGTCTGTCCCTCTCCCTCTCTGAAAGTATCGTCTGGCAAACTCTCCTGTCTACTTTCTTAACAATCCTCGAGGAAGTTCAGCCACTCAAACCCCTAGGTCTCACGATCAACCGCAACCTCTCTTGGACAAACCACATTTCAAAGTTGGCCTCTAAAACCAGCCGCCGACTGGGCATCTTCCATCGTACAAAGTCCTTCCTTGGCACGCTTGAACTTCTAGCCATATGTACAAGGCTTTCATCTGCATCTTGATGGAGTACTTCTCTCCCTTCTGGGCTGGATCCCCTGCCTCAAATCTTGCTCAGCTTGATGCCGTGGAAGCCAGGGCTTTTAAGATCATTGGAATCTCCTGCAATGAAGCTGAGTCTATGGGCCTAACACTTCCCCCATCGTAGACAGGTCGGTGGTCTCTCTGTCTTCTACCGCCTCCTCTCTGCTCTTGCACCCTCTGCCCTCTCCGTGCTTTGTCCCCCCAGGTTTCTGCAGAACACACACGTTCCACCATCAACCCCTTATAGTGAAACTCCCAAATACAGAATCACTGCTCGCTTCCACTCATTTGTTCCACTCACCTGCTCGCTTCCACACCACTTTCTTCCCACATGTGGAACCACCTTCCACATTCTCTTCTATCTCATTCCTCCCTCAGGTCTTTAAGACAGCTGTTCACCACCATCTCAGATAATTCCACATCCACAACCATGATCTTTTCTACACCTGGTAAACCTCCCAAAATGTTGTTTATGTATCAATCTTGACCCCCACTTGCGTTCTCCCCTGCCCCTCTTCATTATCTGTATCCCTAGTTTGTTTGTTACCATTTATTTTCTCCCTCCACCCTGCTGTTAGCATTTTCCCCTTCTCTTTCTGCTGTTCCTTTTGTTATGTTGCGTCCTGCTCCATTCTGTTTTCAAGCTGTTCCACAAGCCTTGACTATGTACAAAAAAAATAAAAAATCTAATACCACTTATCTTGCAGCCCCGCAACCAAACCAAATATATATATATACATATAGTCATGGCCAAAAATATTGGCACCCTTGCACCTTTTTCAAATAATGCACCCCCGCAAGAGGAAACTTGATTGAAGAGTGCACCGAAGGATTGTTTGAATGGTGGAGAAAGCACCTCGATCAACTGCCAAACAGATTCAAGCTGACCTTCAGACACAAGGTACGACAGTTTCAACTCGCACCATCTGTTATCAACTCATTGAAAGGGGTTCTATGGAAGGAGACCCAGGAAGATCTCACTGCTGAGAGAGGGACATAAGAAAGCCTGACTGGAGTTTTCCAAAACACACCTGGACAAGCCAAAGTCCTTCTGGGAGAATATCCTGTGGACAGATGAGACCAAATTAGAGCTTTTTGGTCAGGCACATCATCTCTATGTTTACAGAAAACAAAATGAAACCTTCAAAGAAAAGAACACCTTCCCTACAGTCAAACATGGAGGAGGTTCAGTGATGTTTTGGGGTTGCTGTGCTGCCTCTGGCACTGGGTGCCTTGAATGTGTGCATGGCATCATGAAATCAGGAGATTACCAAGGCATTTTGGAGTGCAATGCGCAAGGCATTTGCAGGCATGTTTCCAAGTATTCTTGGCTTATTTTATAAACTTTGTGAGTCGAGCTGAGCACTCTGGGTGGATCATGTTATTTTAAAAGTCCCGTCTGTATTAGAAAATAATAAACTTCAACTCATATCTACTTCAACTCTGATTAATTTATGAAGGAACCTTATATTCCTATGTCCTTCATTCATGGTGAGTCCTGCCATGTGTCCTTTTGATTCTCTTATTCTGTCTTTCATTTTCTTTTTGCTCTGCTCTTTCTCTTGCTCTGCTTAGTCCATATTTTTAAACTGCTAGTGTTCTCACCTTCAGGCACTATATAGTCGATTTCACTGAGGAGGCTTTACAACTTCACTCAATAACTGGGGTCAAACGAGGTCAAAGTGCCCGTCTCACAAAACACTTTCTGAAAAAATAGGATACTGTATTTCACTCCACCTTATGTCATTGGGCGTGTCCTCTTCCTGACTCCTCCCTTTTCTTCTCCATCGTCTGCACAGCCAGCCAATCAAAATGACCGTGCCCACAGCAGCGAGGGGGCACCCGATTGCAGCACTCGTAAATGCCGAGGGGGGATTCCAAGCTGTAGTTACCGTGGGGATAGAAAGAGTCAAAAGTAAAACGACAACGACCTATCCTCCAGCATGAAATTTGTGATACCTGCGTCACATCATCTCCTCTAAACAGGTATTGTGCATGCAAATGGGGTTTGACCATGCTTCTTTGATCGCACATTGAGCATGCAATGAATATGGTACGTGGTGTTTATGACCACCTGGTTTGTGATGACCACCTGGTTTGTGGAACAAATTATGAAATTCAGCAATCCCAGGATGACGTGTTGATCAGTAAAACTTTATGTTCAGCACATCCCATTTTGTTGCCCTTCCCACAAAAAAAATCTTAAGTTTAGTCTTTCCAGTGAATGGATTTGGTCGTGGATACTTGAGATGTTGCAAAGAAATACCCCGGTAGGTATAACACGTCTTATATACCCAGTATTCCGTATCAGATATTGGGTATCGCAACTCACATAACGCATCCATGCTATCATGAATCACGTACCAGATACCTGGTATCGTGTACGTGATATCTACAGCATATATCTTGTACATGGCAGCACGTAGCTGTTATCATGCATCAGGAACATCATATCACATATCCAGTATCATGTATCCCGTACATGACAACATGTAGCCGGTATGATGTACATGATATCACGTAGTCGGTATAATGTACATGGTATGACAAAGACGGTATCATGTACATGGAATCACATAGTCAGTATTATGTATCCCGCACATGGTATCAGGAAGCCGGTATCATGTACATGGTATGACAAAGACGGTATCATGTACGTGGTATGACAAATACGGTATCATGTACATGGTATGACAAAGACGGTATGATGTACATATGACAAAGCCGGTATCATGTACGTGGTATGACAAAGACGGTATCATGTACGTGGTATGACAAAGACGGTATCATGTACGTGGTATGACAAAGACGGTATCATGTACGTGGTATGACAAAGACGGTATCATATACGTGGTATGACAAAGACAGTATCATGTATGTGGTATGACAAAGACGGTATCATGTACATGGAATCACATAGTCAGTATTATGTATCCCATACGTGCTATCAGGAAGCTGGTATCATGTACGTGGTATGACAAAGACAGTATCATGTACATGGTATGACAAAGACGGTATGATGTACATGATATGACAAAGCGGGTATCATGTACGTGGTATGACAAAGACGGTATCATGTACATGGAATCACATAGTCAGTATTATGTATCCCATATGTGGTATCAGGAAGCCGGTATTATGTACATATGACAAAGATGGCATCATGTGCATGGAATCAGGTTGTCAGTATTATGTATCCCATATGTGGTATCAGGAAGCAGGTATCATGTACATGATATGACAAAGACGGTATCATGTATGTGGTATGATAAAGACGGTATCATGTACGTGGTATGACAAAGACAGTATCATGTACGTGGTATGACAAAGACAGCATCATGTATGTGGTATGACAAAGACGGCATCATGTACGTGGTATGACAAAGACGGTATCATGTACGTAGTATGACAAAGACGGCATCATGTACATGGTATGACAAAGACGGTATCATGTACATGGTATGACAAAGACGGTATCATGTACGTAGTATGACAAAGACGGCATCATGTACATGGTATGACAAAGACGGTATCATGTACGTAGTATGACAAAGACGGCATCATGTACAATGTACATGGTATGACAAAGACGGCATCATGTACATGGTATGACAAAGACGGTATCATGTACATGGTATGACAAAGACGGCGTCATGTACATGGTATGACAAAGACGGCATCATGTACGTGGTATGACAAAGACGGTATCATGTACGTGGTATGACAAAGACGGTATCATGTACATGGTATGACAAAGACGGTATGATGTACATGATATGACAAAGCCGGTATCATGTACATGGCATGACAAAGATGGTATGATGTACATGATATGACAAAGCCGGTATGATGTACATGATATGACAAAGCCGGTATCATGTACGTGGTATGACAAAGACGGTATGATGTACATGATATGACAAAACCGGTATCATGTACGTGGTATGACAAAGACGGTATCATATACGTGGTATGACAAACAGTATCATGTATGTGGTATGACAAAGACGGTATCATGCACATGGAATCACATAGTCAGTATTATGTATCCCATACGTGCTATCAGGAAGCTGGTATCATGTACGTGGTATGACAAAGACAGTATCATGAACATGGTATGACAAAGACGGTATGATGTACATGATATGACAAAGCGGGTATCATGTACGTGGTATGACAAAGACGGTATCATGTACATGGAATCACATAGTCAGTATTATGTATCCCATATGTGGTATCAGGAAGCCGGTATCATGTACATAGGACAAAGATGGCATCATGTGCATGGAATCAGGTTGTCAGTATTATGTATCCCATATGTGGTATCAGGAAACAGGTATCATGTACATGATATGACAAAGACGGTATCATGTATGTGGTATGATAAAGACGGTATCATGTACGTGGTATGACAAAGACAGTATCATGTACGTGGTATGACAAAGACAGCATCATGTATGTGGTATGACAAAGACGGCATCATGTACATGATATGACAAAGACGGCATCATGTACGTGGTATGACAAAGACGGCATCATGTACGTGGTATGACAAAGACGGTATCATGTACGTGGTATGACAAAGACGGTATCATGTACATGATATGACATAGACGGCATCATGTACGTGGTATGACAAAGACGGTATCATGTACGTAGTATGACAAAGACGGCATCATGTACATGGTATGACAAAGACGGTATCATGTACATGGTATGACAAAGACGGTATCATGTACGTAGTATGACAAAGACGGCATCATGTACATGGTATGACAAAGACGGCATCATGTACATGGTATGACAAAGACGGTATCATGTACATGGTATGACAAAGACGGCGTCATGTACATGGTATGACAAAGACGGCATCATGTACGTGGTATGACAAAGACGGCATCATGTACATGATATGACAAAGACGGCATCATGTGCATGGAATCACATAGTCAGTATTATGTATCCAATACGTGGTTTCAGGAAGCCGGCATCATGTACATGGTATGACAAAGACGGTATCATGTACATGGTATGACAAAGACGGTGTCATGGACATGGTATGACAAAGACGGCATCATGTACGTGGTATGACAAAGACGGTATCATGCACATGGTATGACAAAGACGGCATCGTGTACCTGGTATGACAAAGACGGTATCATGTACATGGTATGACAAAGACGGTATCATGTACACAGTATGACAAAGATGGCATCATGTACATGGTATGACAAAGACAGCATCATGTACGTGGTATGACAAAGACAGCATCATGTATGTGGTATGACAAAGACAGCATCATGTATGTGGTATGACAAAGCCAGTATCATGTACATGATATGACAAAGACAGCATCATGTATGTGGTATGACAAAGACGGAATCATGTACATGGTATGACAAAGACGGCATCATGTACCTGGTATGACAAAGACGGCATCATGTACGTGGTATGACAAAGACGGTATCATGTACACAGTATGACAAAGATGGCATCATGTACATGGTATGACAAAGACAGCATCATGTACGTGGTATGACAAAGACAGCATCATGTATGTGGTATGACAAAGACAGCATCATGTATGTGGTATGACAAAGCCAGTATCATGTACATGATATGACAAAGACAGCATCATGTATGTGGTATGACAAAGACGGAATCATGTACATGGTATGACAAAGACGGAATCATGTACATGGTATGACAAAGACAGTATCATGTACATGGTATGACAAAGACAGTATCATGTACGTGGTATGACAAAGACAGCATCATGTATGTGGTATGACAAAGACGGTATCATGCACATGGTATGACAAAGACGGTATCATGTACGTGGTATGACAAAGACGGCATCATGTACATGGAATCACATAGTCAGTATTATGTATCCCATACATGATATCAGGAAGCCGGTATCATGTACATGATATGACAAAGACGGCATCACGTACGTGGTATGACAAAGGGAAGTGAATTTTTGGCAATAACTTTATCACCGTTTTTTTGTGATTGAAATTGGCCCAAAGCAACATTGTGAGCCACTACATTTAAAGGGCTTCAAGGAAATTGACCGCATCGAAATCTGCGCTCATTATGGGGGTCTACGGGGGAGGGGACGGGGATTGACCCCCCAAAAGGTATTTTTTCTCTTCTCTGAAACTACAAACACAATTTCAATGAAACGTGACCACAACCTCCATCACCCGTGATGTACCAAAGTTTGTTCGCGGCATTAGAAGAAAAAAAAAAATCAGTGGATTGCCCCCAAAAATACGTATTTTACTTTATTTTCCTTTACATATTTTATGGGTCCCCACACCTGTGAGTGGTTTCCTGATTCTACCTGCGCAGGGGCATTGCCACTATTTTTACCTTCGCAGGAGGAGAGGGTCCGTCTGCATTTGGGTTCGTTTGTCTGTTTGTTTGTTTGTCTGTTTGTCCACACAGAATAAATATGATTTTCTCTGCAACCGTTGGTCCGATTGACAGGAAATTTCCACCATAAGTGCAACTCCACCTGTATAATTTTTTTTATGATAATTATGACGTCATAGGCCACGTGATATGGGCGCCATCTTAAGTCCAGGCAAAATAAGGTTTCACTTGGAACAAATTGCAACAGAAATTATTTCACCATAATACATTTCTACAAGGTCCCCAGAACAACATACTAAAAGTCCCAAGCAATCCCAACATGGGAAATATGTCTAATTTGCATAATCCAATATGGCCGCCAATCTGCAATATTTCTCTCATATAACGAATGATGCTCTGTCTATTGGTGACAGATACACGAGTTTCATTACAAACTCACCATACTATGCTTATATAAAATGTTCAGCTAGTGAGAATTGCTGTAGTGATTGCTGTAGGTATACAAAATGCTGGAACATCCAACTCAAACGATTAAACAGTTTTGTCATCCTCCTCTGTGAAATCTGGTAGTTCTGCATTGGTACAACTTGTACCATGACATTCCCCGCACACAGCACTGCATGTGAGACCATATTTTCTACAAGTACATCTTCGTGTATTGCAGTCCTTTTTACAGTTGCAGCAGATGACGTCCAGGAGTGCTGATGGTGCTGCGGCCTGATCTGTCAGTATTGGTAGGCAATGTCCATATACTACGTGCCATCCCCACTCCAGTGGATTTAGATCGATCCCTTTCCACTGCTGTATTTGGTGGTACACACGAAGGCTGTGGTATCTTGCAGCTGCAGAGGTGGGTGGCAGGGTCTGTGGCTCTACATGTGAAACATTCTTGGTGACCTTCTCACAAAACCGCTTGTACCGTAAGGTGTCCAATCCTTCCTTCCCAGATCCTCCATACAACGACACTAGTGCATGTTCTCCTGCCTTGGCGATAACCTTCTCCTGCATTTGATGTGTTTGACTGAAAACTTTAGCTTGTTGATAGAAGAAGGCATCGTTCATGAATTTTTTCAGTGCTAGACTCTTTCCCAAACCAAACAGGCGAGAAGGTGTATCGCAACCAAGAATAGCATGTACGAACAGCATACAGTCACATACATCACTGCCAAGCAAATTCTTTGATTGCTTCATGTTCCAAATCCTGTTCTTTCTTGAAGTTTGCTTTGGTTCTGGTATCAGGAAGAAGTCATGTGTGTTCATTTCAGCATGGTGAATAAGAAGGATGAGTAAGTCCGTGTCATCTCCCACCAGCACAGTGTTTGTTGTTCGTGCAGAGGCGACAGCTGTTTGAACAATTAACAAATCAGCATCTTGCTTCGCATGAAATGTATTGCACCCAGCTGTCTCCAGTTTGTCACTCAGATAAGAAATGAAGCGCTGTTTGTTCCTCGCATTGTTCAAGAAATCCTCTATTCTGGATTGAATCACCATTTCACCTGCGAAGTGAACTGTCACACCAGTACAGGCTCCTGTTCTTCTCATGTGTGTGGCATCTTTCGTTGATGGGTCATCATTGTAGCCATCAAAGACAACAGTAGCATCAGCATATTTCTGTACAACATAGTTGGTGTATAGATCACACACATAATCAAAGGTAGAACCTCTTGGCCAGGGTAGTCTGTGAAGTAGAGCACCACCATCAAGGATGTACTGGACATTTTCAGTAGGTTCTCGTTGTTTCTCTGGGATGACTTTCCAGATAGAATCAGCAAGAGTTGCCTTATTGGCCTGCAGTGGAAGGGAGGAAGATTCCCACAATGCAGGAGGGTGACTACAGAGTTCATACTTGAACAGTGATGGAACATCTTCACAGCGTTCAGCGACAGTTATCAGCCTCTGGAATATCAGCTGTGGATCCACCTTCACAGATTCGCCTTTGATTTTGACAGTTGATCTTGTACCGAGTGTCTTTGCTTGATCAGCTTTTCGGAAGACAAACTCATCGACAGATTTCCCAACCATTGACGCTAGAATCCGTTCACCAACCTCTCTTGATCTTTCAACATTGACTCCTTCCTGAGCTGTCATGCCATTTGCAATGTTGAGCAGTGTACTGTTATTAACAAATGGGTTTCTCTTTTCAAGATAACTGATAAGGTCAAGGGTGTCGCTGACATCTCTAGCTTGTCTTGCTGATGATATGTCCTTGTGTTGGTCACTGGTTTCATATGACACACCACTGAGCTTTTGCATGGCATCATTGATGTTTGCACATGCTGGCATAGATAGGACCCACACCAAGCGCTGGGTTTCTGTCATCCCCTTTCCTCTTGTAAGTCCCCCACTTGTCTTAACACTTCTCATGAGCACTTGTTCAATAATGAGATCGGTCGACAATCCTGACCAATATCTGTCGCTGCGTCTCACCACATGGTATCCCTGCTCAAATTTCTGGTTGACTTCTGGGCGTGTCTCTGGCAGATTTCACATCATTTGAAGATAGATATATGCAGACTTTGCATATAGTGTGTGTCCAGATGCTGCAAAGTATGGTAACATTTCACGTACTGATTGGAGATGCATTTTCCAATTGCCTGTGCGTTCAGCCTTGAGAAACCTCTGTAGAATGTCTACCATTTCCATATATTGTATCCAGAGTTCTGCGGTCCGCATTGTGGTCATTATGTCCTTCTTTTCCTTCAGTTTCCTTTGAATTCTGGTCCAGACATCTGCCAAACACACGTTTTCTACAGATGTTGAAGAGGAAACTGCATTGTCATATACTTCTGCTGCTACGGTCAAGTCGGTTGTGTCAGAATGTTGTTCGACATCATCACCTGTCATCACTTCATCAGGGTCCTCTGCTTTCATTTTGGATGGCACTGGTACATTGTATGCACTGGACAGAAGGATGGTGTTCAGTGCAGCATCTACTAGCATGTGACCACGGACTGCTCTGGACACAGCCTTGCCAGTCAACATGTGGCTCACGGTGTTACTAGCATACACAACCTCAAGGACTTCTTCCAATCCGGAACCTGCCATCAGATGCCCGATGCTACCCAGGAAACTCATTTCCATGTCAAACCCTCCCAGTTTGAGGACCATTCGCCGGAGATGACTGTCAACTGGTTGAGATCGAACAATTGATAATGCTTTCCAATACAAGGGTTGATCGAATGTGAGGACAGGAGTAACACCATGTTGCCTGGCCTGAGCTGACACAAACTTTAGTGTGGAATAGATACAATTTGGATCACTAGGATTGAGATCAATCATTGGAAGGAATATCACAGAAGACTGTCCTGGATATTGGCCATGATGGAACATTTGCATCATACCAGACCATGCTGGTCTTGGAGAGCGAAGAAGTAGGGAGGTTTTCCATAGAATGTCATGTTGAGATGTCGGATCATCCGCTGCCGTGTGTACAAGTGGCAGATAGGTGAGTGGTGGCATCATTGCAGGGATACGGAAGTACTCAATGTTTATATGGCCAACTGCAGCAATGTCCGAAGCTGTAACAGACACTTTGGGGACAGGTCTTGAGGTCTTTATTTGTGGTGTAACAGCCTCGATGATGCCCATGCCATAAAATGTCCCGGTGCCATCTAGTGTTGCTACGTTATGGTCAACATTATCCGCAATATACTGGATGCATTGTTCTTGAGTAAAGGGTATATCTGTGCCTTGGACAACTGCCGCACTTCGTTCAAATTTTTTCAGCTCGGCTTGGAGCATGAGAATCCATGTTCATGAAGTGTGTCTATCAGGAACCGTGACGCAAAATGATGGTGCATCTGTACCCCAAGACCAAGTTGAAGTGGCGCAAGTATGGATCTTGGTCGAATTGCCTGCATGATTGACTGCCCAATCGATGCAACTTTCAGATCAATATGTTTCCCAGAGAACAGTGTCCTCAAAAGTACTTCCATCGTCTTTGGAAGAAAATTCACAGCAGAGTCTGTATTGTCAACATCTTCGTTCCCTGGATAAGTATCATTTTGGATATCCATTGATTTGACATCACTCTCAATGGGTTTAGCAGCAGTTTTGATGATGTTCAGTTTCTCGTCTTCAGTGTTGTCTGGATTCAACCCTGGTGTTGGGCTAGCGGCTAGGGTGCCAGCTCTAGGATCCTAGGATCCTGGGTTCGAATCCCGGTCGATCGCTGAATTAGCGCCAGGGGGGTTGACTCAGCCTGTCATCCTTCCGAGGTCGGCTAATTGAGTACCAGTTCACTGGTAATTCCCTGCTTGTCGTAAAAAGCGACAAACAGAGTTGGCGGCAGGAAGGGCATCCGGCCGTAAAACATTGCTTCAAAAAGGGGACCAAAAAAAAACAACAACAACAACCACGGTCCCCGAAAAAGGCCAACCCCCGCTTTGCGGGGAAAAATGGCCTCTAAAGGTGGTTAGTGTTGTCTGGATTTGTTTGTTTATGAAAGGCATAAAGGATGGAACAAGCTGTGTCTCTCAATGTAACCACACATTATTTTGTCTTGAGCACTGTCATTACAACTCTGTCACCAAAATGTTGCTGTATTTTGGTTTTCATGTATTTGGCACTATACGCCTCATGGTCCGTGTTTTTAAAGACAGTTAGTCATTTTCAAAACAAGTTCATTAATTGTTGTTTGTTGCTCTTCAGTTTCTTCCATGAAATGTACTATGTTGAGGAATGCTGCTGTTCTCTCATCTGCCTCAGGTCTTCCAGCTTTGAACTTCTTCGGAGTTTCCCCGCTACTGTCAAGCGATAGTTTCCTAGGAATATCCTTCCCAGTCTTAAAATTACTACTACACTGCTGATGATATAGTGCATCTGCTGCGTGCAAATCATTCACTGATGCCAGTCTTCCTGCTACAGTTTCAGACCACTTATCATTTCTAGAATGACAAATCTCAAGCACTGTGAATTGAAAGTCTTTTGTTCTCACTGGAAATACATCAATTTCCCTCCGTCTGTTATCACATTTGGCGGGTTGTCCACAGAACAAGCAGTGCTCTTGAAAATTGAAAGTGTTTTTGACTGAATGGAGATCAGGCCTACCCTCATCTGGTATCTTATTAACTTCATTCTCACGTGCAATATTTGCCGGTTTGCAAAATATTCGACGGCATTCTACATGTACTCGGTCTCCTGCAACAGTTCTCAGGTCAAGGCCACGTTGTACACTTGCACGATTCACCCCATCACTGCCTTTTGTTTGCAGAACAACAGTTGGGTTTCCATCTGTGCTTGACTCAGAACAAAGGCAACACCTTTCCATTATTCAAGGTATTACATCACCATCCTGAAAATACAAAAGTACATAGAGTGTTATAATTATTATTTCATTGCTATTACTAACTTCTATAATTGCAGATTGGTGGCCATATTGGATTATGCAAATTAGACATATTTCCCATGTTGGGATTGCTTGGGACTTTTAGTATGTTGTTCTGGGGACCTTGTAGAAATGCATGGTGGCAAAAAAAATTCTGTTGCAATTTGTTCCAAGTTGAGTGAAAAAATGGGCTAGATTGCCTGGTTGTAAAGAACTCTCCGTGGGGAATAACATGTTAATGATTATGTCATCCGTGCCTCCATTATGATGTCATAATTCGACAAGTACAAAACTTCATCCGATCAAGATGAAATATCTTGTGTCATCTCGGTAGAAATTGGTGGAGAATTTTTTTTTTTTGATGATGTCATCGGTCACGTGGTCGCCATATTTGTGTTTAACACAAAAGCCTTAAAAACCACTGAAAACACTTCCTGGCGAGGGTCTGCAATCTCCGATTGCTCTTTCTAGTTTTGTTTTGTAATGTGAGTGTTACATGCATCTTGTGCTAATTGTTTGATTTCTATGAATATTCCTTTTGTGATGTTACGAAATATACCACTTAAATTGAAATGGGGCTAATCATATGGTTAGAGAATTATTATACAGTAAGTGAAAGTTAATTCTTTGGTTTAATCCAGCACGTTAGAAACAGTCCACTGGAGATGCGTGTGTGTGAAAGTTAAAAATATGTAAAGTACAGGAACATCAAGGCTGCTGATAGGGGAAAGTATTGGGGGAGGGAGGGAAGGAGTGGGGTTCATGTCCGAGTAACTTGACAAACATGCTTTGCAAACAAAGCTGGTTAAGCGAACTGTCTGACTTGTACTTGCACAAGAGAGAATGGACTGAGGGAAAGATTTATTGTGGGACACCCTGAACTGAATCATGGCCACAGACCTCTACACTGGATCGAAGGATGCAAACACAGATGCCAGACAGTGGCTCGGAATGGACATATAGTGTCGTGGCCAAAAATATTGGCACCCTTGCAAATAATGCACCATTTCTTCCAGAAAAATGGTTGAAACTAAAAATGTAATTTGGTATCCACATATGTATTTCTTTGGTTTGCAGTGGAACAAAACCAAAAAAAAGTGGGGGAAAAATGACTAAATCTGAGCATTTTCCACACAGAAATCCAAAATGGACAATATATTGACAAACCACAGGCCTGGACAATATTATTGGCACCTTTCAGAAGTTGTTCGAAATAATTAGATTTAAAGCAGGTGATTCTCCTTTACTTTGGAATTGAACTCACCTGCGGTGAGTTGCAGGTGCCTGCAATATATAAAAATCACTCATTCAACCAGTTTGAACAGAGAAAAGGCTTCATTCTGTTGTTTTGTGTCACTGCGTGTACCGCAAAGAGATGGAGAAAAGAAAAAAACCAGAGAATTGTCTGAGGAGGTCAGAGACAAGATTGTAGCCAAGCATGGGCAATCTCAAGGCTGCAAGTCCATCTCCAGAGACCTTGATGTTCCAGTGTCCACCATATGCAATGTTATCAGGAAGTTTAAGGCCCATGGCACTGTAGCCAACCTCCCTGGACTTGGCCGCAAAAGAAAACTTGATTGAAGATTGCAGAGAAGGATTGTTCAAATGGAGGAGAAAGCACCTCGATCAACTGCCAAACAGATTCAAGCTGACCTTCAGACACAAGGTACGACAGTTTCCACTCGCACTATCCGTCGCTAACTCAATGAAAGGTGGTACACGTACTTCAGCAGGTGGTACACGCATTGTGGTCTGTAGTTTCTGAATGCAGTTTGAGGCCAGGACTGATGCTGCCTTGCTGGTGCAGCATGCAGTTTCTGAATTCAACATCACTTGGTATGATCTGTGGACACATGATGATTGCAAGCTCACCAGGAGGACCTTCAATGTGGCTGGGATTGTCTGACTTCAACCTTTACAACCCAGCTGGACAAGATAGTTTGAACTTGTGCACCACCGGCCTTTTCCATTCAACTTATAACCTTCTGAAGTTTTAGTTAACTCATAACTGCATTGAAATCTGTGATGTGTGTTTTATAATCTGGGGATGTTTAATCACTGAATGTTTCTTTTAATCAGTAGTAATTAATACAAGTGTTTTAAAGGTAGACAGTAGGGATTAATAAATATTGTTTATTAAAGGACCTTCTTCCTCATGCCATATGTTGGATTCACCTGTTTAATATCAGACAGGATATATTATTGTCCGGAAATCGTTTCTACCATGCTACCCTTGGGGTAACTGGTGCACTCGTGTCTGTGCCTCAAGGAAGTGTGTAACAGTATGTAAAATGGCGTCTATGACACAAGCGTTGTGCTTTTGGGGAAGACGCCAATCCCACACACCATTGCGACCACACACCAATTTTTCCACCGACACTATGGATGTCCTCGGCATGCATGTTGACACAAGGTAGAACTGAGACATCCGAAATCCCCATGAAAGCCGAGTGGAAGCTATGCATGAGGAGCATTCAAAAGCAATATCAGTGAATGGTAAAATAGAAAGAGCGCTGGTGCTGGGTTACCCGGGATAATGTCCAGGTTTACCAGGCAGGTTGTTACCCCGGCAGAGTTTCGAGCCCTACACATGTACGTGCCACTCTCAGCAGATGTGACGTTGCGCAGAGCCAGAGTGCCCATCCGGGGATCTACGAGAGACAAAATCGTGGATCTTTATGCAGTCGAAACCATACCGAGTTAAAGCGACAATGCAATCCACGACATCGATTGTCTGTCAAAGGTAAAGGGCGTTCAAAATGATCGAGAAAGGGAAGATCATTTTGTGAATAATTGTGAGAGAATTGGAATCAGATTTCAGAAATGCCCGTGTTTTCAATTTGAGGAGTAATCAAAGTGTGCTACCCGACTGTTCGGAGTGCATGACACTCAGCCACTCGCTCTGAGCCAGAAGTTGGAAACTTACTCAGAGCTGCGTTGCTGGGAAGCCGAGGAGCTCCATCATGAGGAGTCCAGCTGTATGACGGTGGTGGTTCACCACCTTCGGTTGAACAGGTTAAATTGACCTGCCCACCAACCTCTGCACGGCCTTGAACTCCGCATGTCGGAAGAGATGGTGGAACTAAGGAAAAAGCAGAGTCACATACCAGATATTAGATGAGCTGATGTAAAATAGTGATTCCACAATAAACGGAATAACATTGCATTTGTTACCGCTGCCACTGATGGTGGTCGGAGGTTATGTTTTCACCCCTGCTTGTTTGCGAGCAGGATATCTCAAAAAGTTATGGACTAATTCGGACGAAACCTGGTGGACGAGTTGATTAGATGACGAATAACAAGCCGATTAGATTTTGGTTCAGGTCCGGATCCAAACCCGGCCCATCAGTGGGATACAAACCATAAACTATTTAGCCTGGAGGAGGTATGTGCTCTACCGAGTGCTGTTGTAGTTTGTGGTGTGTTTGCTTTTCCCATATTTTCACTACAGCTGTTCATAACAAACATGGAGCGCCAATTACCCCTTAAAGGCAATGCCACAAATCACTACTCACAGTGTTATTAGTAGACTACGGATTTTTATGTTAAGAAAATAGGCCTTTTATGTTTTGAAAAGCGGAAATTTTTTTTTTTTATGTGAAAAAATCCCGAAATATTTTTTTCCCCCGTTTTATTATCTTGCCAAAACGAAGTTTTTGCAAGATGTATTAGTCAGCTTGTATGTTTGTTTGTGGTTAATCATTTTTTTTTTCACGTTTAGATCACTCTGTAGACCACAGTTATTATTGGAAACTCCTGTAACTTCGCATATCAGAGTCCTATAGAGATACCCTTCAGCACACAAAATTTTGAAGGTCAAGGTCAAAGGTCAAGGTCACTTTGTGGTCAATCATGGAGGTCGACGAAACACTAATTTTTTGAGTAACTTTGATCGGATCGTCTCCAAACTTCATGGGAATCTAGTATATGGTCCGGCGCTCAGCTGATTAGTTTTTGGTGGCGATCGGCCTTGACCTTCATGGTTAGCGCTGGAGGTCGAAAATTATTGACCCCAAGGTCAAATTTTGAAATCGTAGGTACCATATCGAGTAATACCTCATATGAATGCCCTTGATGAGTGCTTCCCAGATCTGTAAACAGTTTGACGCTATGACGTCATTTGATGACGTCATGACGAAAAAACGGAATTTTCACATTTTGGCAAGATACGGTTCACCCTGTGGGTGACATAATTTTTATTCATTTTTTATTATTACCAAGTTTTTCAGAAATCAGTCAAAAAAAGAACAAAAAATGGTAAGCTTTTTCCTGCACAACATTAAGCACTCTGGGCTAGTAAACAGGTAAAAAATGACGCTCAGGTACCTTTATTGCAACCGCATTGTTTGACAAGTAGAGGACTAGAAGAAATTGACAAGATTGCCTTTTAGGAACCCTTTTAGGAACGGTTAAAGTAGGTGTTTGAAATCATTATCTTGGTAATGTTCTCCTTGGTGAGGCGGTGTCGGCGGTCGGTGAGGACGTTTCTGTAGACGGAGAAGGACCTTTCCACGTCGACGCTGACGATGAGGCAGTACCTCAAGAGGGGGATGTCGGCAAGCTTGACTCCAGCCGGCACACCAACCTCAGATCCGTGCTGATCTCCATCCAGGATCAAAGCCACTGTCCTCAGCACACCAATGTCGGGATTGCGCTGCAGCACCGCCTTGAACTTGGTGAGCAGGATCTCCTTACGGCAGCCTCGGATCTTTTCGAGCTCTTCCTTGGCCTGATCAAGGAGCTGGAAGGCCTTGACCAGCTCCATGCCGGCCTCCTCCAGCTGCTTAAGGATCTTCGGGATGAACGATACGTGGGCATTTAAGAAGACCAAACTGAGCTTGATGTCCGCCTTTCCGAACAGGTCCTTGGCACTCCGGATTGCCATCGCGTCGTCATCGTTCAGCTGGTCCACAATGTCCTTGACGGCCTCGAAGTGCTCGGCGTAAAACACCGCGGCGTCGATCCACGTCCCCCACCGAGTCAGAATGGGCTCCGGGGGGAGAGAAAGATTGGGCTGCTGCTCCTTCCAAAGGACAACACGCGACGGGGCTTTGACGAACACCTTCTTCGTCGTGGCAATCAGGTCGTTGACGTCCTTGAACATTTCTCGGACTGTCTCGCAGACACGGTGGAGCGCGTGGGCAACGCAAGTCACATGCAGCAAGTCCGGGAAGAGTTCCTTCAGGGCAAGGCCGGCCTTAATCATATAGGCCGCGGCGTCGCTGACGAGGACCTTGAGGCACTCCGGCTTGAAATCAGGCCAAAGATAGCGCAGCGTGTCATTGACTGCGCGCACGATCTCCCCGGAGTTGGTCTCCTCCAGAAACATGCACTGGACGAGGTGGGGACGAAAGTACCCCTCCTTGGACAAGCGTCCCGCGATGATGTTGGCCACATATCGACCTGCTGAATCGGTCGTCTCGTCGACGGACAGCCAGATGGGCTGCTGTCCGAGGTCGGCACGGATCCCCGGCAAGGCCTCGTCGTAGCACTTGTCGAGGTAGTGCTTTCGAATCCAGCTTTCATCGGGGATCTGGAGAGTGATGTGCTTCTCCAGGAACGACCGGAGGGCAGGGTTTTCCAATTTCGACCATGGGATGCCAGCAGCCAGCATGGCCTGGCACAGCTCCTGAGCCACGGCGTCGCACTTGTGCCTCTTTCCGCCACCAAAGTCCCCGATGGTGGCTTGCATGACCGTCCTCTTCTTCTTCAAGGCCAAGTTGCTCTTGTGGCGGTCTCCTCGGACATGTTGGGCCAGCTCAGACTTCTGCTTTGCCCGGAAAGTCTTTTCACAAGCTCGACAGAAAGCCGTGTCACTCGACACGTACTTGAAGGTGGCCCCATCGCCGCCAGCGTTGAATTCCTTCAGCCACTTGTCACGAAGAGCAGCACTCATCTTGATAGGCTTGTTCACACTTTGTGTACACTCTCTCACTGTAGTACACCGCCTCACTGCTGTACACGCTGGGGACGCAACGCACGCAAGTGGACGCAACGTTTTGTTTTTGAGATCGATCGCAGTTAAAAATTTCGATCGCAGTTTAAAATTTCGAAAAATTCCCCAATTTTTTTTAGCGTTGCCAGACATTTTCGACCAAAAAGGGCATTTTATTTTATTTTTCCCGAAAAAGGGCGAAATATTTTTTTTCTCCGAAAATAGCAAAATAATTTTTTTGCGCACAAAAAAGCCGTTTTATGTGAAAAAAATTTTTTTTTTTTTTCACATAAAAATCCGATGTGTAGTTATTAGTCATGGATTTTCACAGGTTCATTTCTAAAGCAAGTCCCACATTAACATTTATGTTGTGAGAATAATCCTTTTTGCTCATTGATGAAGCACACACCAAAAATGTTAAAACAATCATACTGAGCACACGTAGTCCAATGGTGGTTGTTCCCCCAGTTGGGTCAGGGTAATTGTTGACGAGGCAGGTGTATGTTCCGGCATCTCGGGGCACGACCCCTACAATGTGCAACGACGCTTCATGGCCCGGCATGCTTTCCGCAAACCCCACACGGCTCCCAAAGATGGGGCTTGCACCAGTGACTTGTCCTCCCATGTAGCCAATAACCTGTCTCTATGGTTGGGATAAAGGGGAGTAAGGAGGTTTGAAATGTAGACCACATGTACAATCTACAAGAGTAAAGCCCATGTAAGAGCAAGGTTAAATTGACAGTAGAGTAGTCGGGTAAGAATTGAGCACAACCAGCAAACAAATAAACAAGAAATATGTTGTGCATAGTACGATACTTGCAAAATCCATAAAATAAGTTGTTGGCCGATGAAGATCTCATAAATAATTGGTGGTTGAATTCAGTGACCAGATATGCAAATCCTCTTAATATTTCAAGTCAATCAGATGAAAATTGAGGATTTTAGAAATCTGGCCTATGTTGACCTTTGGGCCTATGTTGACCTCAAAAATACTTGGTGGTTGAATGTAGTGATGAGATATGCAAATCCTCTTCAAATTTCAAGATAATCGGATGAAAATTGAGGATTTTAGAAATTCGGCCTATGTTCACGTTTTGGCCTATGTTGACTTCAAAAATAGTTGGTGGTTGAATTCAGTGACCATATTTGCAAATCCTCTTCAAATTTCAAATTAATGGGATAAAAATTGAGGATTTTAGAAAATTGACAAAGTTGGTGACATTTGACCTATGCTGACATTTTGACCCCAAAATCAATAGGCTTCTTGCTTATGACCAACTCTACCATTTTGTGAAGTGTCGTGAAGATCGGTTGAAAATTGTGACCTGTAGGCGACTGATATACAGACAGACAGACAGAAAGAATAATGCACAGGACCAACCAATATACTTGAAACATCTTCGATTTTCGAAAGTAATTAATAGGAAAAGGGAGAGATAGAGGATGAGAGGGATAGAGGAAGAGAGAGATAAGGGGAGGAGATACTGAAACCAGCAAGTAAGGGCGTTGGGTTTAGCAGAGTGAATGGGGGTAATGAAGATCATAGGTCCAGACGGGGGATGACATGACATGATGGTGCACTGCTTGCTTGAAGCTCTGGAAGGAAGAGTGGAAAAGGACAGCCTCTGGAAGGTGTTTCCATAGACTGGAGGCAAGAAGCAAAGGAAGTGAGGTGTGCAGTCAGCTTGGATTATGGAAGTTTAACTAGGAGGGAGTTACTGGAAGAACGCGCCATCCTGGAGTAGATTGGGAGGGTCAGAGAAGTCATTATGGAGAGGTCATTAATATAGATGTGGAACAAGACTAGGCCCAAAACTCTGCCCTAGGGATCTCCAGCCCCCACTGGAGACGAGACGGGAAAATTGGTGGAAATACGTTGACTGTGTCAGTGACCCAATACATCTCCAGGGAGATGATCCTACCATCTTGATTGAGATTGAAAGCCTCAAATTATTGCCGAGATGGGCAGAAGCATGTTAAGAGTTGAGTGAGCAGGATGGATTCCAAACTGAAAGTCGAAGATAAAACTGTTTGGAAACAGGACAGACTTGACATCAGAAGCAATATATAACCACCTTTAGAGGCCATTTTTCCCCGCAAAGCGGGGGTTGGCCTTTTTCGGGAACCGTGGTTGTTGTTGTTTTTTGGTCCCCTTTTTGAAGCAATGTTTTACGGCCGGATGCCCTTCCTGACGCCAACCCTTTTTGCCGCCTTTAACGACAAACAGGGAATTACCAGTGAACTGGTACTCAATTAGCCGACCTCGGAAGGATGACAGGCTGAGTCAACCCCCCTGGCGTTAATTCAGCGATCGACCGGGATTCGAACCCAGGATCCTAGGATCCTAAGCCAGCACCCTAGCCGCTAGCCCAACACCAGGGTCGATGATGGATTCTATGACTTTGCTTGTAATTAGAGGAAAGCTGACTTCTGGTTCAGGGTTTGCTGCACATGTGGGTTGAATCGGGAAACGTTTCTTCCACCAAATCAAAGCTAAGTTTTCTGGAATGGATCCGCAAGGTCTTTCTGCAAATCTAAAGCCATCTCCACACTTGGCTTTCCGACTCCTCCACTCATACCTTTCCTCTCTTGAAATGGCACCACAGCCGACTCCGCTCGTGAGTCGGCAGAATGCCTCAATTCTGTGTTTGCTTCCACATCTTGTGTCCCCAATCCCTCTCTCTTGCTCTGTACTCATCCTTTCCTGTTGTACCCAACTGCTCCTAGACTCTATATTTTGCACGTGAGAAGGTGGTGAAGGTTCTTTCAACCCTCGACTCTGATTTGGCAATTGGACCGGACGGCATCAGCTCATGTGTCCTAAAAACCTGATCTGCTGCTCTTGCACCTCTTTCTTATCTGCTCTCCAAACTCTATCCCTCAACCATGCAAGGCCAACTCCACACTTGGCTTATTGACTTCCTCCACTCTTGTAGCCAATGTGCGGTTCTCAACAGAATCCTTTCATCTCATCTCCTCTCCCTGCCAAGGCTGGAGTACCCCCAAGACAGTGTTCTGGGCCCCATCTTATTTTTATTCTTCATCAATGATCTCTCTGACTCTCTGAAAATCCCCTTTATCTATTTGCCCATGACTCCCCTCTCTGCCGTGACATCCCCCAATATTCAGATGGACAGGCAGCAGCCTCTTCCCTCCCTTCAGACCTTAATGAAATCGCAAGCTGGTCAAACACTTACAATCCTGAGGAAAAACTCCTGAACTCCTATCCACCTCCAAGGCCTTCATCCACAGCTTGATGGAATAATGCTCTCCCCTCTGGGCTGACACTCCTGCCTCACACCAAGCTCAGCTTGACACCATGGAAACCAAGGCCTTCGAGATCATTTTAATTTCCCACGATTAAGCTGAGGCCGTGGGCCTATCACTTTCGCATCGCAGACAAGTTGGTAGTCTCTCTGTCTTTTTGTCTTTTTCTGACTCCTTTCTGGTCTTGCACCCTCTGCCCTTTCCTTGCTTTGTCTTCACTTAGATTTCTGCAGGGAACACGACTATCACCACCCTTCTGGTGCAGCTTCCAAAATCCAGAATCTCTGCTCACCTCCACTCATTCATTCATTCCTCTATTTGGCCCACCTGTGGAATCAACATCCACATTCTGTTCAATCTCATTCTTCCCTCCAGATGTTCAAAGCAGCTGTTCACCACCATCTCAGTTAATCCTCCATCCAAAACCAGGATATTTTCTACCCTCGTTGACCCCTTCCCCTCCACCTCCCAAACCCATCTCTTTCCAAATTTCCAGTGTGAGAGAGTATGCTTCTGTAGCCATCTTGTCTACCCTGTTTCTTTATCCATCTTGTCTGCTACCACTCATTCCTCCCAAGTCTCCCTCCATCTTGTCCCTCAACCCCCTCTTTTTGCTGTATCTCTTGCACTGTTGCGTCTTGATCCGCACTATGTTTTAGCTCTTCCACGATGCTTCACTTTGGATATAAATACATAAAGAAATAAAAGCTTACTGCTCTACAGTTGGTAGGGTCTGTTTTTGCATCCTTCTTGTAGACCGAAGTGATGCTTGTTGACCTCTATGCAGAGTGGAGGCAGCCAAAGAAGAAGTACAAACTGAATATGGCAGATAGAGGAGAAGTACGAATGACAGAGCAGAGTTTGAGAACGTGGGCACTGATGCCACCTGGGCCTGTCCCCAAAGCAGGGTCAAGGCTGGACAGAACTTTATTTACCTCCACGGGTCAGCGAGACAGAGGCCTGTAGACAGTGGGTATGTTGGAGGTAACATGGGGACAGGACTCGATGGGTTGGGTACATGAGATTAGGAGGCAAACAGAGTGTAGACATTCTGCCTTATCTTGTGCAGAGTCTGTAGTCCAGCCATTTGAGGTGAGGGATGGAATCGATGAGGAGCATACACAGCAGAGACAAGGTGCCACCATGAATTGGAGGTTCATCCTTGAGATTTGTAAGATGGTGTTTCCTGGCTTGGTTCAGGATGGACACACTTGTTCCTAACCTGACGGAATTAAGTAAAGTTACCCTCAGTCGGTTTAGTCGGGTTTTGATTGGATAAAAACAACAACCTGTAATCGCAATTCGCTGGTGGCCTTTACATCATTCCGAACACCGTGAGAATCGTCGCCCTAATATTACATCAACGTGTACACATTTACAAATGGGAAAACAGTCACAGATTTTCCTAATGAAGGACACATGAGTGAAGGTGTTTGTAAGTAACCGCAGTGAAGTTGTCGATGCCGTGCGTGTAAAAATCACAACCCACACTCCACATTACTCACCAACCCCCGCCCACGTGCGGGTACGAGGGTCCACAACACGTAGAGGTTCCTGAGGGGGGATAGCGAGGAGAAGGAGCAAGGTAGAGTAACCTCGGAATCCTTCACCACCTTTAACTCACCAGGGCCCTCACGGTCCATGAGCAACCCGTAAGCATTACCTGAAAAATGACAAAATGTACACCAGTTTTCATAGTTATAATAACTGTGTGGGAGGGGAGGAAGAGACACAGACAGAGGAAAGGAGAGAGAGACATGGAAATAGAGAGAGAGACATGGAAATAGAGAGAGATATGGAGATAGAGAGAGATATGGAGATAGAGAGAGATATGGAGATGGAGAGAGATATGGAGATGGAGAGAGATATGGAGATGGAGAGAGACATGGAGATAGATAGAGACATGGAGATAGATAGAGACATGGAGATAGAGAGAGATATGGAGATAGAGAGAGATATGGAGATAGAGAGAGATATGGAGATAGAGAGAGATATGGAGATAGAGAGAGATATGGAGATGGAGAGAGATATGGAGATGGAGAGAGATATGGAGATGGAGAGAGATATGGAGATGGAGAGAGATATGGAGATGGAGAGAGATATGGAGATGGAGAGAGATATGGAGATAGAGAGAGATATGGAGATGGAGAGAGATATGGAGATGGAGAGAGATATGGAGATGGAGAGAGATATGGAGATGGAGAGAGATATGGAGATGGAGAGGGATATGGAGATAGAGAGAGATATGGTGACAGAGAGAGAGATATGGAGATAGAGAGATATGGAGATGGAGAAAGATATGGAGATGGAGAGAGATATGGAGATAGAGAGAGATATGGAGATAGAGAGAGATATGGAGATAGAGAGAGATATGGAGATGGAGAGAGATATGGAGATGGATAGAGACATGGAGATAGACAGAGACATGGAGATAGAGAGAGACATGGAGATAGAGAGAGACATGGAGATAGAGAGAGATATGGAGATAGAGAGAGATATGGAGATAGAGAGAGATATGGAGATAGAGAGAGATATGGAGATAGAGAGAGATATGGAGATAGAGAGAGATGTGGAGATAGAGAGAGATATGGAGATAGAGAGAGATATGGAGATAGAGAGAGATATGGAGATAGAGAGAGATATGGAGATAGAGAGAGATATGGAGATCGAGAGAGATATGAAGATAGAGAGAGATATGGAGATAGAGAGATATGGAGATAGAGAGAGATATGGAGATAGAGAGAGATATGGAGATAGAGAGCGATATGGAGATAGAGATATGGAGATATAGAGAGATATGGAGATAGAGAGAGACATGGAGATAGACAGAGACTTGGAGATAGACAGAGACATGGAGATAGAGAGAGACATGGAGATAGAGAGAGACATGGTGATAGAGAGAGACATGGAGATAGAGAGAGACATGGAGATAGAGAGAGACATGGAGATAGAGAGAGAGACATGGAGATAGAGAGAGAGACATGGAGATAGAGAGAGACATGGAGATAGAGAGAGACATGGAGATAGAGAGAGACATGGAGATAGAGAGAGACGTGGAGATCGAGAGAGACGTGGAGATAGAGAGAGACATGGAGATAGAGAGAGACATGGAGATAGAGAGAGACATGGAGATGGATAGAGAAATGGAGATGGATAGAGACATGGAGATAGAGAAAGAGAGATATGGAGATAGTGAGATATATTGAGATAGAGAGAGATATGGAGATAGAGACAGATATGGAGATAGAGACAGATATGGAGATAGAGACAGATATGGAGATAGAGACAGATATGGAGATAGAGACAGATATGGAGATAGAGAGAGAGATATGGAGATAGAGAGAGATATGGAGATAGAGAGAGATATGGAGATAGAGAGAGATATGGAGATAGAGAGAGATATGGAGATAGAGAGAGATATGGAGATAGAGAGAGATATGGAGATAGAGAGAGATATGGAGATAGAGAGAGATATGGAGATAGAGAGAGATATGGAGATAGAGAGAGATATGGAGATAGAGAGAGATATGGAGATAGAGAGAGATATGGAGATAGATAGAGACATGGAGATAGAGACATGGAGATAGAGACATGGAGATAGAGACATGGAGATAGAGACATGGGGATAGAGACATGGGGATAGAGACATGGGGATAGAGACATGGGGATAGAGACATGGGGATAGAGACATTGAGATGGAGACATGGATATAGAGACATGGATATAGAGACATGGATATAGAGACATGGATATAGAGACATGGATATAGAGACATGCATATAGAGACATCGAGGTAGAGACATAGACGTAGAGACATGACAGAGACATGCTTGGCAGAGACATGCTTGGCTAGAATCTTGTGTCTGACCTCCTCAGACAACTGTCGGGTTTTCTTTCTTTTCTCCATGCTCATTGCGGTACACACAGTGACACAAAACAGCAGAATGACTCCTTTTCTCCATTTAAACTGGTTGAATGAGTGATTTTTATATTGCAGGTACCTGCAACTCACCACAGGTGAGTTCAATTCCAAAGTAAAGGAGAATCACCTGCTTGAAATCTAATTATTTATAACAACTTCTAAAAGGTGCCAATAATATTGTCCGAGGCATTTTAGGATCTCTGTGTGGAATAAGCGAAGCTTTAGTATTTTTTTCAGCTTTTTTTGTTTTGTTCCACTGCAAACCACAGAAATACAAATGTGGATACGAAAAGATTTTTTTATTTCAACAATTTTCTGGAAGAAATGGTGCATTATTTGAAAAAGGTGCAAGGTTGCCAATATTTTTGGCCACGACTGTATACTGTCATAAATGGATCATTCACGTATGCAATGCGTTTGGGTCATTTCCAACTAAGAGAAGACCTTTTTGAACACTTTTGACACAATCTTGTCGTCAGTATTTAGCAATGACAGGCCGCCAATTTGTCATCTGCTGCGAATCCCCTTTCTTGGGAAGAAGACACAAGACAGCTCTCCTGCAGCTCAGGGACAATTCCCCCTGGTCTAGGCTCTCAAGAAAAGTCTCAATTACAGCAGGACCCAGATTATTCCAAAAATATTTGTGAAATTCAGCAGGAAGTCCCTCAGGTCCGTGGGCCGTGCCATCTTCGAGTTGTTTTAAAGCAGCAGTGATCTTCGAAATGTCACATGCCAGTTGATGTTTCTGCTCTTCAGAAAGAGATTGGAGAAGTTCAATCATCTCATTTGCCATCGTTTTATCCACAGTTCTTGGTGTAAACAAGTTTGAGTATAACTCTTGCAGTGAGTGTTTAATGTCACTGACACGTCAGAAGAGCGTAGACTCTGAATCTGCCGACAAGTCTTGGAGGCCTTCTGCATTTTGAAGAAATCCTTGTTTTCCGCAAGTGAATCATTGTTCCAGCTGCACGCTCTTTGACCAGTTCGGCCAGTGGGGTCTTTTTTCCATCAGCTGCTGATATTGATCACTTCCACCCGATTTTCCAGCTTCTTGTTTGTATTTAAGTACATCTGCCTTTAGAGAACCTATCAAACCAGATGTATTACTGGTAGCATATGAGCAATATTGTTGGCAGAAAACCCAAATTTGTGATTTGGTACAGTCCCACCATTGTCGCATATCAAGATAGGAGCACCTTTTCTTTTCTGAACTTTCCCATACCAGTCCGAAGGCATTTTTAAAATGTACATATTGCAATTTCACATTCAAAGTCCAGTGTCAACTATTACAGCATGAAAGGGTAACATACATTCCATTACAATAATATGGTAATCTGAAGAGCCAGATGGATTTGTACATATTGTTACGTTTGTGGGGGTAGATGATGGAATCTCATAGTAAAGATAGGATTGTATAGGTACAGCATGGACCGTGGACGCGTAGGAGACATCTCTATGGACACTACATCAGCAAAAGTATGCGGACACCCCTTCTAATTAGTGGATTCGGCTATTTCAGCCACACCTATTGCGGACAGGTACATATAATCAAGCACACAGCCATGCAATCTCCATACACAAACATTGGCAGAAGAATGGGCCGTACCGAAGAGCTCAGCGACATTCAACATGGCACCGTCATAGGGGGCCACCTTTCCAACAAGTCAGTTCGTCAAATTTCTGCCATGCTAGAGCTGCCCCGGTCAACTGTAAGTGCTGTTATTGTGAAGTGGAAACGTCGAGGAGCAACAAGAGCTCAGCTGCGAAGTGATAGGCCACACAACCTCACAAAATGGGACCGCCGAGTGCTGAAGCACATAGCGTGTAAAAATCGTCTGTCCTCCATTGCAACACTCACTACCGAGTTCCAAACTGCCTCTGGAAGCAACGTCAGCACAACAACTGTTCATCGGGAGATTCATGAAATGTGCTCCCAAGGCCGAGCAGCCGCACACAAGCCTAAGATCAGCATGAGCAATGCCAAGCATTGGCTGGAGTGGTGTAAAGCTCGCCACCATTTGATTCTGGCACAGTGGAAATGCGTTCTCTGGACTGATGAATCACGCTTCACCATCTGGCAGTCCGACAGACAAATCTGGGTTTGGCGGATGCTGGGAGAACACTACCTGCCCGAATGCATAGTGCCAACTGCAAAGTTTGTGGAGGAGGAATAATGGTCTGGGGCTGTTTTTCCTTGTTTGGGCTAGGCCCTTTAGTTCCAGTGAAGGGAAATCTTAATGCCACAGCATACAATGACATTCTAGACGATTGTGTGCTTCCAACTTTGTAGCAACAGTTTGAGGAAGGCCCTTTCCTGTTTCATCATGACAATGCCACCGTGCACAAAGCGAGGTCCATACAGAAATGGTTTGTCGAGATCAGTGTGGAAGAACTTGACTGGCCTGCACAAAGCCCTGACCTCAACCCCATCAAACACCTTTGGGATGAATTGGAACGCCGACTGCAAGCCAGGCCTAATCGCCCAACATTAGTGCCTGACCTCACTAATGCTCTTGTGGCTGAATGGAAGCAAATCCCCGCAGCAATGTTCCAACATCTAGTGGAAAGCCTTCCCAGAAGAGTGGAGGCTGTTATAGCAGCAAAGTGGGGGATCAACTCCATATTAATGCCCATGATTTTGGAATGAGATGTGTGATGTTTTGGTGTCCACATACTTTTGGTCATGTAGTGTAGGGAAACTGGAGCTTAAGATTGTTTATGTGTCTTCACATGGGGGGGGGGGGGGGAGTGAAGCTGTGTTAACTAGATAGGGATTAAGGTTAGTTTCCCCCCAGTGTGTGTTGCCCCCTGTGGCTTTTCCCTACGTTTTTAGAACTACAACAAGGCCGACCATAAAAATCTCCGTTTAAACAACAACCGTTCCCTGCAAGCCAAGCAGAGCCGTTCGGCAAGTAAACACGGCCCCACCACCCGAAGAAGGAAAAAGGCCACACCCTCAGAGTGGTATGAGGGGCGTGGAAAAGCAAAGCCGGCAGGCCACGCCCTGAGCTTTGTGATTGGTCAAGGAGACATGGGGTGATTCGGTGGAACTCAGCCATTGGTTGGGGTGACGTCATGCAGAAGGTTCTAGAGTGAAACGATGGTTGGACAAAGAGTCACTCTCTCGGTGTGGGGTTTTGGAGAGAAATGGACATTGGTGAAGGAGCTGCTTCTTTTCGTTTATATGTGTGCCTGAGAGGATCGCTTTTGCCGAGTCGGCAGTAATTGAGGAGGTTTTGGACACTGCTGAGGTCGTGGTGGACTGGGTCATCATTGTGCTTCCCCAGACGGCAGAGGGACCGGAAAGAGGGCCCCCCTCACAAAGTATCTCACGTTCGTGGCGTGGTGGGGCACGACTCCACTGCCATCTTGTGCTCCTCCCACGCGGTGGCATCGAGTTTCAACAGCCGCCAAGCTCCGAAAGTAATTTATTGCGACCAAGTGGAGTGCCAGCTGGCTAAAGGGATTTTATTGAATTTTATTATCTGTCCCCTTGTCTGTATTTGAGTCTGCATATGAGATACCTCAGTTAGAATTTTAGTTTTACTTCAACAATGATTGTGACATTTTCGTGTTACATTTATGTTCATTAAATGATTATTTGTTGAATTCACTGTCGTATCTGTTCGTTGTGGGTTTCAGGTTAAACCTATGTGCTTCGTCCAGGTAAGCAATCCATAACTAATCCGGGCAGTCACCTCAGAATTAAAGACCGTCCGGCTATTCGGCCAAGGCTGGAGTTCATCGGCGACGGACAGGACAATATTCTCCGAACCAGATTCACCGTTCCTTGGTTCACACGAGACGGCCACATCCACGTTTTAGAGACATTTAAACACGAGATGGCCACATCCACGTTTTAGAGAAATTTAAACACGAGACGGTCACATCCACATTTTATAGAAATTTAAACACGAGACGACCACATACACGTTTTATAGACATTTAAACACAAGACGGCCACATCCACGTTTTATAGACATTTAAACACGAGACGGTCACATCCACCTTTTATAGAAATTTAAACACGAGACGACCACATCCACGTTTTATAGACATTTAAACACGAGACGGTCACATACACGTTTTAGAGACATTTAAACACGAGACTATCATATCCACATTTTATGGACATTTAAACACGAGACGATCATATCCATTTTTTATCAACATTTAAACACGAGACGGTCACAATCACGTTTTATAGACATTTAAACACTAAACGATCATATCCACGTTTTATAGACATTTAAACACTAAACGATCATATCCACGTTTTATAGACATTTAAACACGAGATGGTCATATCCACGTTTTATAGACATTTAAACACGAGACGGTCATATCCACGTTTTATAGACATTTAAACACGAGATGGTCATATCGGCTACTCTGCTCTAGCTTACTCTTGGGTAGTGAACACTTAAACACGAGACTGTCACATCCACGTTTTAGAAACATTTAAGCACTAGACGGGTATATCCACCTCCCACGGGGGGCACTTCGTTCGTTGGTAAATATAATCCTGTCGGGAATGGAACCCCGGAGCGGAAGGTTTACGGGCGACCACCCAAAGACCAGATCAACAGCCTTCTCGTGCGTGGAGGGATTCGTACGAGTGGATGAGTCATACATCTGGGACGCCATGAACAAAGTGAAAGCACGATGGAAGAGCGTGAAGGAGTTGAAAAAAAGAGCGAGTAAATGTGAGCGTAAAGCCGTAAACGACTCACCGGCGGCGAGTGAGATGGTCAAGAAGAGTGAGATTGACGATTTGGGACACGTTGTCATGGCGACGAAAGGACCAAGTCTCCTCCAGAACAAGCCCCGCCTCGTTCCTTGCTCCGCCCCCTGCGTTACTCCGCCCCCGCGTGAGCACACCGTCAGGGTTGCAGAATCATGATGATGGAAACGGGGGAAGGGGAGGATTCCGGAAAAGACCGAAGGGGGTACTCAAGGAATAGCCTCGAGAGAGAGGATGAAATCGTTGCTTAAAAAGCAGACAATGAAATATAAATGATGGACATTCGGGCGGGAATAAAGAAAGGAGGAATGTAAAGTAATTGTGTGTATATATGGTACTGATGCAAATTATGGATAGGGAGAGTGATCGGGACAGTGCAGTGGAGGAGGGACGAATGAAGTATAATGGAGAAAATGAGGAGGGAAAGAAATAGGATGAAGTTAAAGAGGTAAAATGAGAAAGAGAAGGGAAAATGGGTGATATGGAACGAACGTTCGAGCATGCGAGGACAACGCGAGGACGAGTCACGTGGTGCGATTTGAGGCAGAGAGGGAGGGGTGGGACCGGAAGAGCAGAGGTGGGGAGGTGATAAGAGGGTAGGTTGAGGTGAGAGAATGGGGGGAATGGAAGGGAGTAGGTCGAGGTGGGAGGAGGGGAGGAGAGATGAGGAGGGAGTGAAGCAAGAGTATGGGGGAGAATCCGGAACGGGAGGATCGGGAAAAGGGGAATGCAGAATAGTAGGGGCGGAGACGTAAAATGTAGCAGAGCAGTAAGTAGGGTAGGGAATAGTAAGAATAAGATAGTATTCATATTTATATGTAGGGAGTAGAGTAGAGTAGCCGACCAATGGGTGAGTGAGATGACGGAGTGGATGTAAATAATTGGATAATTACAATGTCATAGTGAATGGTGCAGTAGAGTGGAGCTGGGTAAAGGTGAACATGAATGTTGGAATAATTGTGAAAGTAAGGTAGATTAGTTCACACCATTCTATTTTTTTTTTAACCTTTTTTTTCTCCCCCAACCCCACATTTTGTTTTTTTGTAAACAAGATCGAGGCTCGTGTAAAAGCTAACATGAATGACAAAAAAAAAAAAACGCACACATAAGACATATATGATATAACAAGCGTTACGCCTAGGTCCCCCGTCGGTGAAGTGATGTGAGTTGACAAAGTGGAAGACGCAGAAAACATGGAAGACTCGACAATATTTGCGAGTGGGTTGGAGACACACCCACACACCAGATTATAAGTTAGTAGTTCCTTTATTGTCCAAGATATTCTGCTCACAAGGTTCAGACATTTATGGAGGCGGCCATCTTGGATTTTGACGTGGCGACCCAATTTTCAATAGCGTTCTCCCTTTTGCGTAGATACACCCACACGCCAAATTAGAAGTGAGTAGTTGGTTTATTTTTCAAGATATTCCGCTCACAAGGTTCAGACATATATGGAGGCGGCCATCTTGAATTTTCACGTGGCGACCCAATTTTCAATAGCGTTCTTCCTTATGCCTAGATACACCCACACACCGGATTAGAAGTTAGTAGTTCATTTATTTTTCAAGATATTTCGCTCACAAGGTTCAGACATTTACTTTTCAAGATATCGCGCTCACAAGGTTTAGATATGGTGACAGCCATCTTGGATTTTGACGTGGCGACGTAATTTCCAATAGGGTTCTTCCATATGCCTAGTTGCACCCACGCACAAAATTAGAATTCGGTCCTTCGCTTACGCACGCACGGACGGAGGGGAAAAACCATAGTCCCCCTTTCGCTCCGCGGTGCGACGGTGACCAATAAAGGGAGCGGGAGACAAGATGGGGAGAGAGGGGGAAGCACACAAGTACATTTGAGAGCAGGGACATCGGGAGATCTATGGGAGGGAGAGGGCTTGGGGGGAGGAGGCATGGGAGGGAAGGGGGGGGAGGAGGAGGAGGCATGGGAAGGGGGAAAGGGGGTGGGAGAGGTAAAACCCCCAAAAAACACATGGACACTGCTCGGGCTTCCAGGAAAAAGTCGGTATTTCAGAAAAGTGGAACTGGGGTGAATTAACGGGGGTAGGAAAGATCAAAGACTTGGATGGGGGAAGATAAGAGATGGTGGTGAACAGCTGTTTTAAAGACCTGGAGGGAGGAGTGGGATTGAAGAAAGTGAGGGAGTTTGTTCCAGAGGCGGGAGAAAAGAGGAATGAAAGCATGAAGGTGAGCAGATTTTAACAAGTGAAGGTGAGTGAAGATTTTAACAGCAGATGGACGATGACCCCGGGAAAATGATCGGGTAAAATAACAGATGTTCGTGAAATACCACATGGTATTTCTTGATTATAAAATGGATCGACAGCGACAGCCTTATAAACATCTTTATAAACTCTCACCGATTGATATAAATGTTTACTTTACAGGTGAACTGATAATCTGCACCTTTACATACCGGTGTAACTCGAAGTTAATATCTCAGAATATCAAACTAGAGCAAAGTTGATGGCGAGCCATCGCAAACCCCCACGAAGTTGATGGCGAGCCATCGCAAACCCCCACGAAGTTGATGGCGAGCCATCGCAAACCCACACGAAGTTGATGGCGAGCCATCGCAAACCCACACGAAGTTGATGGCGAACCATCGCAAACCCACACGAAGTTGATGGCGAACCATCGCAAACCCCCACGAAGTTGATGGCGAGCCATCGCAAACCCCCACGAAGTTGATGGCGAGCCATCGCAAACCCCCACGAAGTTGATGGCGAGCCATCGCAAACCCCCACGAAGTTGATGGCGAGCCATCGCAAACCCCCACGGAGTTGATGGCGAGACATCGCAAACCCCCACAAAGGTGATGGGGAGCTATCGCAAATCCCCAGGAAATTGATGGCGAGCCATCGCAAATCCCCAGGAAATTGATGGAGAGCCATCGCAAATCCCCACGAAGTTGATGGCGAGCCATCGCAAACCCCCACGAAGTTGATGGCGAGCCATCGCAAACCCCCACAAAATTGATGGCGAGCCATCGCAAATCCCCAAGAAGTTGATGGCGAGCCATGGCAAATCCCCAGGAAGTTGATGGCGAGCCATGGCAAATCCCCAGGAAGTTGATGGCGGGCCATCGCAAACGCCCTCGAAGTTGATGGCGAGCCGTGGCAAACACACACGAAGTTGATGGCGAGCCATCGCAAATCCCCATGAAGTTGATGGCGAGCCATCACAAACCCCCACGAAGTTGATGGGGAGCCATCGCAAATCCACAGGAAGTTGATGGCGAGCCATCGCAAATCCCCAGGACGTTGATGGCGAGCCATCGCAAATCCCCAGGAAGTTGATGGCGAGCCATCGCAAACCCCCACGAACTTGATGGCGAGCCATCGCAAACCCCCACGAACTTGATGGCGAGCCATCGCAAACCCCCACGAACTTGATGGCGAGCCATCGCAAACCCCCACGAAGTTGATGGGGAGCCATCGCAAATCCCCAGGAAGTTGATGGCGAGCCATCGCAAATCCCCAGGAAGTTTCTGGTGAGCCATCGCAAACCTCCTCGAAGTTGATGGGGGAGCCATCGCAAATCCCCACTAAGTTGATGGGGAGCCATCGCAAATCCCCACTAAGTTGATGGGGAGCCATCGCAAATCCCCACTAAGTTGATGGGGAGCCATCGCAAACCCCCACGAAGTTGATGGCGAGCCATCGCAAACCCCCACGAAGTTGATGGGGAGCCATCGCAAATCCCCACAGAGTTGATGGCGAGCCATCGCAAACCCCCACGAAGTTGATGGCGAGCCATCGCAAACCCCCACGAAGTTGATGGCGAGCCATCGCAAACCCGCCGAAGTTGATGGCGAGCCAGCGCAAACCCCCACGGAGCTGATGGCAAGCCATCGCAAACCCCCACGAAGTTGATGGGGAGCCATCGCAAATCCCCAGGAAGTTGCTGGCGAGCCATCGCAAACCCCCACGAAGTTGATGGGGAGCCATCGCAAATCCCCACGAAGTTGATGGGGAGCCATCGCAAATCCCCAGGAAGTTGCTGGCGAGCCATCGCAAACCCCCACGAAGTTGTTGGCGAGCCATCGCAAACCCCCACGAAGTTGCTGGTGAGCCATCGCAAACCCCCACGAAGTTGATGGGGAGCCATCGCAAATCCCTCAGGAAGTTGTTGGCGAGCCATCGCAAACCCTCACGAAGTTGATGGCGAGCCATCGCAAACCCCCACGAGGTTGATGGCGAGCCATCGCAAACCCCCACGAAGTTGCTGGCGTGCCATCGCAAACCCCCACGAATCCCATCGTGATAGTTGATGGCGAGCCAACACTACTTGACAACAACCTTCATCGCCCCTGATGCTAAAACGAAGAGTCCTATTTTCACCAAACTTTGAAAAACTTCTTGTTGGGCCTCCTGATGCCTTGCCTTCAGCCAATCACTGCCATGATCTAATCAGGTTGAGATATTGTCATGGGTAATAGATCTGTGTAATATGAAAGCTAATTGTTCAACGGTTTTTGAAATACCACGTACACAATAGTACATGGACGGATGATTGGTCGGTCGGTCGGAGCACTCATTTTAGTATCCCCGTTTCCGTCATTGTCAAGGAGCGGGAGACAAAAACCTACAGCATGGCAAGCAGAGCAGCGTGTGTGGGCAGGTATATTTATCGTGTACTCATTACAAAGTACCTCGACCTCGACACGATCAAGTAAATCTATTCCAGAACCTCAATCCCATCGTGAAAGAGTATGTAGACTCCATTGTGTACCCCAGGATACAAAAATACATCATTACAACTCAATATCTCCTGCCATCCTGTCACCCCTTCCCCAACCCTACACAATAAAAACCCACAAACAAATTTGCGTTTCAATAAAGAATAATTTATTTCGTATCAAGAGCCTCAAAAAAAAATACACATTCATATTTATCTTTTTATCCCCTGATCTTTCTTGTGACGTTTTTTCTTTCCACGGTCCCGTTTACTTTTCCTCTTTGCTGTTTTTTTCCCACTCTTTACTCCCTTTTTTTCTCCGTCCTTTGGGTGCTCAAGTGAAAAATCAGAGGAAGAAGAGTGCGAAGATTTTCTCTGACGTTTACATTTCTTCCTCTTCTTCTTGGTCCTCTTCAGTTCTTTACATCTCATCCTTCGTTCTGTAGTGCTTTCAGCCTCCTCGACCTGCACCTTGTACAACTTTGGGTGCTGCTCTTTGAAGCCACTGTGACCCCATCTTGAGGAAACAAACGACAACGGAAAGGTTTGGGCAGAGATGGGGGTGAGGGCGAACAGGAACTAAGTAAGGTGTTGGGGGAAAAGGGAAAGTGTCAAAGAAATAGGGTTTGGGGAGGTACAGAAACACTCGGACTAGTTCAGCCAACGATACAGGTCTTACAACTAAAGCATTGGTATTTTTTGGTATTCCAATGAGATCATGTAGCTCATAATGTTGGGATATACAGAAATGAAATGTGCAGCTTGTCATCCTTGCATAAGAACAGGGTTAGAGTTAACACCGCAGAGTGTCACCGCCACAACAGCAGGCACGTAGAATATACAAAAGGTATGTGTGCACTGTATGTCTCAGTTCATATCTCTACCTGCAGGCATGAATGATGCAATAGGTCTCACCTTTCAGGGCCTGTGCTGGCAGCAATTCTTCTCTCCCAAGGGTCAGTAGTTTCCTGCTTTCCCCTCGTTGTTCTGACTTCAACCTCTCGACTCACCCCTGCCCTAATCCCTTCCATTTCACAACTAGCCAGTCCACTACAACCATCTTCCGAGTCGTATCCATCGCACCGCATGCGACTGCAACACATTCTGTGAGGAATGCAACACAAATGGCTGTTATAGGAAGTAGTGTAGAAAAAAAAAGAGATTCATCTGTAGTTTTACTTCCGTTGTGTTGTCTTTCATGAAAATAGACAAGCAGCATCCAATAAAACCAAACACGTCTACAGGGGTTAATTATGTCAATAAAATATTGTCATGTCTCTGGCGATTAATATCAGCCGAGATGGATGGTCGAACCAGCTTTAACTCTGAGGCGACCTCCGAAGACTACGGTTATTTTTGGCGCGCGCGGGAATGAAGAGATGCGAGATGTTTAACTGACGGGGCACACGGGTTTATTCCGAAACCAACAGCGTGCAAACACGACAGTAAAATGTACACAAATGATTTAATAACAAAATAAATCAAGGACGGAAATAAAGGTTGAGGTAAGCTATATTCCCTATGGTGAGGATCCTTCACACACTGTCTCAAACACACACACAGGGGAAAATAACATGAAAATAAAATCCCTTTTCATGCTATTTCCTATACAGTTCTAACTCTCCTACGGTGTTCTTTTATCTACCCCCCATGAATGTAACAATATTACTTATCGATTTCATTTTGTGCAATCAATTTGTTCATCGGTCGATGAGGAAACTATTGGAAACTGGTTTCTTAATAGGAAACAAAGAGTGGCTCTCAGTGAGGATGTCTAGCAGGGAGGCCGGAAGTAAAGTAACATCAGGGATCACTACTCGGACTGTTTGGAATTTTTATATCAATTTGGATAGCAGGGCTTAGGAGAAGACATTTAAAATTCAGAACGAACATGAAGCTTGGAGGTTAGGTAGACAGAATGGGGAAGTGATCCCATTTAGGAAAGACTAAATAGTGTCATAGCATAGACATTAAGTTTACAAGTACAATTCAATGCAGAAGATGCAAAGGTATCGGGCAAGTGCAGGAATAATGGAAGCAAGTAATAAAAACATTTTGGACTAGAATGGCATTTGGTAGAGCGCATAGTCTCACCTCGCACGCTCATTGTAAAGAAAAATACCATTGTTAAGTGAACACACTACTATTAAGGCCCACTGCTATAATGGCCCATATACCCCTATCATACATGCAACCTATTATTTCAGATTTATTGACATTACTCAGAGGTTTATCGATTGATTATTAGTATATTTAACGACCACTTTTTTGCACGGAAGACAAAAGGCTAAATTGCGTCAATAAAGATGAATATTAAAATGAATTCAAACTATATTCCCCATGGCTAGTTGATCATATGTATGAGGTTTCATAACATATGTAAATGTTCTTCGGAGATAATACACTTTGAATGTAGCAATCACTCCCTGGTCCTCATAATCACCTGGACGATCACCTCTTGTAGCAGCCCATATTTTCAAGAGACCCAAAAACTCTCTACCTCCTCTCCGACCATAGATATACACCAACAAACAACAACATGCATTTTAAGGCCATTTTCCCTGCGAGAGCGGGGGTTAGCCTTGCGGTCCCCATGACAATCTTCTCCATTTTGCCCTATTTTCTGCATCTCTCCTTGTTAACCCCCTTGCCCACATTTCTTCTTCCACCATCTTTAGCCAAGTCTTTCTCGGTCTTCCCCGTCCTCTACTTCCTTCTACATTCATTTCCATCACTCTTCTCAACCAGTCACTTTCATCCTTCCTCAACACATGACCAAACCATCTCAACCTGTTCCTCTTCACAGCATCAATCACAGGCTCTATTCCCATCATCTTTCGCAATTCATATTTTGTCTTCCTCTCTCTCAACGATACTCCGCACATCCACCGAACCATTCGCATTTCCACCCTTTCCAGCCTTCGTTGCTGCACTACGGTCATTACCCATGTCTCGCTCCCATAAATCATAACACTTCTCACACATGCAGCATACACCTTTCCCTTCAGCTTCAACGACACTCCCCTCCTCATCAGCACGCCACTCAGTTCCCGAAACTTCTTCCATGCACATCTCACTCAAGCAACCGTTGCAGAGTCTGATCCACCTTCTCCATTCAGCATGTCTCCAAGGTAGCAAAATGTTTTCACACCTTCCAGCTTCACGCCGTCTCCAAGATCCAACTCAACATTTCCTCCATCTGCAGCTCCCTCTGTGCACACCTTACATTTGAATGTAGCTGCCACACTGGTTAATGACCCTCTCAGACCACTGCATTTTTAATGAACCCACTCAGCGCACATTGTACATTGAATGGAGTTCACTCCAACACCCTTCCTGCACACAGCACATGGCCACTTCCCAGTTCTTTCCACCTCACCACATGCTTTACCACTTGCCATCACGTTTGTCTTTCCGTTATTCACCTTCAGACCTTTTGACTCCATACATTCCTTCCACTTGTTCATCTTTTCCTTCAGTCCATCCATACTTTCCGCAATCAACACCAGATCATCTGCATACAACAACTCCCACGGTAAACCCTCCTTTACGTTCTGAGCCAGCACCTCCATCACAGCTACAAATAGTAGTGGACTTGGTACCGACCCCTGATGCACTCCCACATTCACCTCAAACTCACCACTGTTTCCGTCCTTCGTCCTTACAGCTGTGATTGCTCTTTTGTACATTGCCATCACTACTCTGATCAACCATTCCTCCACTCCTAACTTCCTCAATGCCCATGTCAATACTTCACGTGGAACCCCATCAAATGTTTTCTCCAGATCAACAAACCCAAGAAACAACTTCTTCCTCTTCTCCATGTAACTTCTCCTGCAACTGCCTCACAATAAAGAGCGTGTCTGTCGTTCCTATTCCTGGCATAAATCCAAACTGCATTTCGTCGATCTTCACCTTCTTCCTTATTCTCCTCCCCAACACCCTTTCCAATACCTTCATCCCATGCTCCAATAACTTTATCGCTCGGTACGAACCACACTCCAGAGGGTCACCTTTCCCCTTGTATAGAGGGACGAGGGTACTCAGTTCCCAATCCACTGGAATGCGGCCTTCTTTCACCACCAGATTGCAGATCTCTGTCATTCTCTTCACACCCCAATTTCCCGCTGCCTTCAACATATCTCCCACAACTCCCGTCGGCCCTCCCGCTTTTCTACTCTTCATTGTTTTTATCGCTTCCTCAACTTCCTTCTCAGTTATCTTCTCTGCCGGTCCTAAAACTGAGTTACTCTCGATGTTGCCATCCCATTCATTCTCTGTATTCAACAGCATTTCCATATATCTTTTCCATCTTCCTTTAATTCCATCTGGGTCCACAACGATTTGTCCCACTTCATCCTTCAAGCAACTCACCCCCATCACATCACACCTCTCTTTCGCTATCTGCTTTGTAATCCTGAATACCGCTCTCTGACCCTCTTCCGAATCCAAGCTTTCTCCGAACATTTTCCTACATGCCTCCTGTGCCTTTGCTACCTCTTTCTTTGCAGCCTTCTTGGCTGCCTTATAACTTTCATGCTCTGCTTTTTCTGTTCCCGTACCCTTTGCCTTCTGCCACTCCTTGAACTTCTTCCTCTTCTCGTCAATCCTCTTTCCAACTTCATCATCCCACCACCATGTTTCCGAGTGCCTCGGTGGTCCTCTTGTCCATCCACATACCTCACCAACGGCTCCCAACAGACCATCTTTCATTGACATCCAACCACTTTCAAGCTCAACCCCATCATCCTCTACCCTACTCAGCCTCTCTTTTAATGCCTCCCTTACTGTCACCTAGCCTGGTGTTGGCTTAGCGGTGAGTGTGCCCGCTTGGGATCCTAGGATCCTGGGTTCGAATCCCGGTCGATCGCTAAATTAACGCCAGGGGGGTTGACTCAGCCTGTCATCCTTCCGAGGTCGGCAAATTGAGTACCAGCTTGCTGGGATGAATGATCACAGTGTGTACACCGTATCCCTGCGCATCGTAAGAGCGTGACCAAGGGCTGGCGTCAGGAAGGGCATCCGGCCATAAAAAAAACATCGCCTCAAAACAGGGAACCATGATTGTCATGGGGCCCGCAAGGCTAACCCCCGCTCTAGCGGGGAAAATGGCCTTAAAACGATCATTCTTACTGTCACCTCTTTCAACCTCCACACCTTCATTCTCGGTTGGTACTTCACCCGCCGAGCTCTCCTCACACCTTTCACCCTTATGTCACAGACAACCAAGTGGTGCTGTGAAACAGCCTCCTCCCCCGGGATCACCTTTATGTCCCGGAGGTGCCCCCTATCTCGCCTACGCACCATCAGGTAGTCAACGGTTGTCGTCGAGTGTCGACCCAACTGACGTGTATGTAACAAGCTTATTATCCTCTTTCTGGAACTGAGTATTACAAATCAACAAATCAGCTCCATCAGCAAACTCCAAAATCCTTTCACCTTCTCCATTTCTCACACCATATCCGTAACCCCCATGAACTCCCTCAAAACTGTCCATACTCCTTCCCACATGTCCATTTAGGTCTCCTCCTACCACAACAACTTCCTCATCTTTCACATTTTCCATCAGCTTCTCTATCGCACACCAGAACTTGTCCTTCTCTTCATCGCTCCGACCAACCTGCGGAGCATATCCCGAGATGACGTTCACCAAGAGCTTTCCAATCATCATTTTCACCATCATCAACCTATCACTCACTCTAGTCACACTCACCACACTGTCGACAAACTCCTCAGAAAACAGGACACCAACACCATTCACGCCCCCCAGGCACCCTTGCCACACAAACTTGTGTTTCTGTCCCTGCCTCCCCTTCACCATTCTCACACCACTTCCCTTCCATCTCGTCTCTTGCACACAACATATGTCCACTCTTCTTCTGATCAATACTTCCACCACTTCTCCTGATCTCCCTGTCATTGTCCCTACATTCCATGTGCCAAACCTCAGAAACCGATCTCCACTTCGGGCTGTACCCTGCCCATATGTAGTTGTAATTGTCATGGTTCTCTTTTTTTGAGGCAATGTTTTTATGGCCGGATGCCCTTCCTGACGCCAACCCTCTTCGTCGCCTCTTACGACATGCAGGGATACGGTGTACCTATTCTAAACCAGGGTACACACCAGGATACCATAGATATACACCCACAAATAAAAAAATTGATTTCTTCAAATGCCAACAGGATTAGAACATAACTGAGCAACGCCGGGTACTCCTGCTCGTAATGTATAACACACACACACACACACACACACACACACACACACACACACACACACACACACACACACACACACACACACACACACACACACGTTATTATTATTTGAGAACCCTAAAAACTATATCTGTAAGGAACCTAATATTTTGCGTAAATGTAGCCTAATGTTACAGAAAGACGTAACATGATCCTGAGAGTTATCAGGTATCACGTGGTTTATCACGTGACCCAGCAGTGTCGTGTAACAGTTTTCACTCAGTCACGCCATGGCGCTCACTGTGGAAGAATACGTGTTTCTCGTCGAACATTACATCCTTTAAAGAAAGTCAAATTGTGTTTAAAAGTCGCTTTGGTGGTCATACAAAACCTTCTAAACCAGTAATATGGAAACTGAAAAAAATACCTATTTTGAGGGGCAACCTCCCCCACCCCCAAACCCCGTATACCTCCCCAGACCCAAATTTTTCTAATGCCTTGAACAAACTTCCGTATATCATGGGGGATGAAGGTTGTGGTCAAGTTTCATTGAAATAGTGTGTGTAGTTTCAGAGGAAAAAGCACATTCCTATTTTGGGGGGTCAAACCTGGATCCACTTTGACCCCGGTAAACCCCCTTAGACCCTGACTTCTTTAATGTCGTGAACAAACTTTAGTCACAACACAACAAATACAATTTGTGCCAAGTTTGGTCACCATCCCTTCAGCGGTTTCGGAGAAGTTGCAAGTGTTTGTGGACAGACTGACGGACGATGCGCCATCGCATAAGCTCCTCTGAACTTCGTTCCAGGTGAGCTAAAAATCACATGCGCCGGTCAAGTGTTGTTAGACCAGAGAAAGTGGATGAAGCACGGAAAATAATGGCAGCAAGCCCGAAGAAATGTGCAAGTCGTTTGGCACAACAAGCTCAAAGTTCATATTCCAGTGCAAGGAAGGTGGTCAAGCCACTCAAACTTTATCCCTACAAAATTCATGCAGTGCATTCGTCACTGGAGCCAGAAAAAGAGAAATGTGTAGCCTACTGTGAGTGGCTCCAGAGGATGGTAAGACAACAAGACAATGTTTTGGATGTGTAGGTTTTTTGTTTTTTAAAATCTTTTTCCCTTATACAGACGAAGCATGGTTAGCTCACCTGGAACGAAGTTCAGGGGAGCTTATACGATGGCGTGTCGTCCGTCCGTCAGTCTGTAGGCACTTGAAAGCTCTTCTCTGAAACCGCTGACGGGATTGCGACCAAATTTGGCACAAATGATATTTATTGTGTTGTGACTAAAGTTTGTTCACGTCATTAAAAAGAAAAAAGAAAAAAGGCAGGGTCTAAGGGGGTATGCCGGAGGTCAAAGTGCATCCAGGTTTGACCCACAAAATAGTTATTTGCTTTTTCCTCTGAAACTACACACACTATTTCGAAGAAACTTCACCACAACCTTCATCACCCGTGATGTACCAAAGTTTGTTCACGACATAAACAAACAAAAAAAAAAATCTGCCCCTTTGGGGGGCTACGGGGGGGGGGGGGTCGAAGTAGGTCCAGGTTTGACCCTCAAAAATAGATCTTTGCTTTCTTCTCTGAAATGACACACGATTTCGCTGAAACCTCACCACAACCATCACCACCCGTGATGTACCAAAGTATGTTCATGGCATTAAAAAAAATCTGCCCCTTTGTGGATCTACGGGGGGGGGGGGGGGGGGGGGTTGCCCCCCAAAATAGGTATTTGTTTTCTTCTCAGAAACTACACATGCAATTCTGATTTAACTTGACCACAACCTTAATCACCTGTGTTGTACGAAAGCTTGTTCCTGGCATTTAAAAAAAATAAAATAATAATAACAATAATAATAATAATAAAAATAATTAAAAAATATATAAAAAAATTAATTGGGCTCTCAGGTGATCTATTGGGGGGGGGGGGGCTTGCCCCCCAAAATAGGTATTTGCTTTTTTCTCAGAACCTACACACACAATTTTGATGAAACTTCACCACAACCTTCATCATCCGTGATGTACCAATGTTTGTTCAAAGCATTGGAAAATTGGGGTCTGAGAAGGTACACGGGGCGGGAAGGAGGGGGGGGGGCGTTTCCCCCAAAATAGGTATTTTTTTGTTGCTTAAAGTCTTATGATCATGTTCGTATGATTCTACATGCTGCCCTGTCTTCTAACAAGTCTTGAAATTGGTTTAAAATACCTTTAGTCAGTGCAGTATACTGTTTATTCTACGAGATGAGCGCCAGGGGTATTGCCCCTATGTTTTTATCTTTCTGGGCATGTAAATTCACAAAAAAAAACCCGTAGTTATGGCTGAGTGAACAAACGAATTAAAAGCAATAATCAGTGACACAATCAGCAATATTCCCCAAATAAATGAAAACGTTTCATTAAATCGATTATTGAAATTAGCAGATTGGCTCAATACGGCATCATCCGATAACATCCCCCACAAGCAATGTGCAGAGTATTCACCCCTCCCGCACTTCCCCACAACGCCTGCATTCCTACATATACAGACTGTGTCTTGGGTATCAATCATTCTTCTCGTCCTGTTGCTTTGACCTGCGGTTTTGACCCTCACTCTGCTCATCGTTCAATCATGGCTCCCAAGCGCAAGACCAGTACCAGAGATGTGTCGACTACCAAGAGGCAGAAGAAAGTGATGAGCCCAAGCCAGAAAGTGAAGCTGCTCGATCGGCTTTCGAGAGGAGAGATTGCGGCCTCTGTGGGCAGGCATTAAGGCATCAACAAATCCACCGTTCATTACATATGGAAGAAGGAGAAGGCGATTCGTGAGAGTTTCAGCGAGCACTGCATTGAGTATGAAGGTGGTCACCCATGTCCTGAATGTCCACGTGGAAAGTATGGAGAAGACTCTCAGCATATGGATCAAGGACCACACGCAGATGAGTATGGCTTTGAGTGGACCGGACCTTTCATTTGCGCAAACGCAAAAGGGGACTTCATGCTGAAACCCATGATGCTGAACCGTTCCCTAAACCCGCTCACTGAGGACTAGTTGGAGGCCATTACAAAGGTTTCTGAGGAGGGGGAGGAGGAGGAGGAGGAGGAGGAGGAGGAGGAGGAGGAGGAGGAGAAGGCCATTGCAAAGGTTTCCGAGGAGGAGGCGGGTAGTGATGAGGAAGAGGTGCCGAGGTCCAACCTCACAGTCCAGTTCCTGGGTGAGGTGTTGCAGGACATGCGGGTGATTGTGGACAGGTTGCAAGATGCTGACCCAGTCGTGGCATGGTATCACAAGTTCAAGAGGGGCTTGGATGATGTGCTGTTCCCATACAAAGAACTGCATCAAAACCTGCGGCAATCTGTCAGGCAGCTCCCCATTACCCATTTCTTCAGCCCTGCTCCCACTACCTCAAGACAATCAGCACCTTCTCCTGCCTCTCCTGCCTCTCCTGCCTCTCCTGCCTCTCCTGCCTCTCCTGCTCTCCTGCCTCTCCTGCCTCTCCCTTAGTGCACGATTTGCAGCATCATGATTTGGGTCGCCCTCAAAGTTTGAGGAATTCGTGGATTTTAAATTAGAATAATAACTAGAACTGCCACTTTAAAACTGCTGGCAGTGATGACCGGTTTTACTCGCACCCACTTTTGATACAACCCCACTTTTGATACAACCCCACTTTTCATACAACCCCACTTTCATTGGACATGCTTTGACACAACCCCTTGGATACAACCCCGACACACACACACACCACACACACACACACACACACACACACACACACACACACACACACACACACACACACACACACATCCCCCCCACCCCGAACACACATGCACACATACGCACACCCCTCCACACGCACACACACACACACACACACAGCCCTCCTTCCTCCACACGCACACCCCAACACCCTCCAACCTCCACACACACACATATCCACCCCCCCGCCCCCCCCCCCCCCCCCCCCCCCCACACACACACACACACACACACACACACACACACACACACACACACACACACCCCTCCCCCCACCCCCCACACGCACACACATATCCAGACAAATGCACATCCCCCTCCCCCCACCCCCCAAGACACTTTAAATTATAATAATAATAATAATAATCATCATCATCATTTGAAAAGTTGCGTGTGTTTGTAAAATAAAAATTTTAAACAGTACATGATGGTGTTGTGTTTTTTTGTTTTGTTTGTTTCACGGCACGGTATGGTTAAGCTGGTGAAGCACCTTTAATAAACTGTAAGCGCATTCCGTCAATAAATTGGAA